>NC_141034.1:27242500-27425000 GCF_052040795.2 Danio rerio | reverse complement strand
CATTATCAATGCTGTAAGAGGTCCCTTATGAATTTGAAAATAGTCACATCAATCTAGCACCGGAGGATTTCAGTGGCTGAACAACTCGTGAACAACTTGTGCATATAACCCATTCATAACAACAAAATCTACACTGTCAGAAATAAAGGTATGAAAGCTTTTACTGGGGTGGTACCTTTTTTAAAAAAGTACAAATTTGTACCTGGTCCATATTAATACCTCAAGGGTACATATTAGTACCTTAAAAATACAAAAGTGTTCCTCTTAAAATTTTTGGTACTAATATACATTTAAGGTACCAATATGGACCCTTTAGGTACGAATGTGTACCTTTTGAAAAGGTACCAGCAGTGACAACTCACGTACCTTTATTTCTGAGAGTATACATAAGCACTGCGTGAATAAAAGAGTTTTAAAACATAACATGACCTGTCTAAAAGAAATACTTCTGCCATGGTGCGGTCCTTCCTCCAGCATGCAAAAGTAACTCAAATATTGATTCAGGATTTTAAAAAGTTTTAATTCAGCATTTGTTTTTACTGCTGTCACTCTCTTGCAAATTGCGGATCTGCGTGAACGGCTGCGCAGATGTACAAATCTACATTTGTTAACATAAGGTTTGGGCAACTTATGAGAATTATGGGAATTATCAGACAATTTTAATAGGATGAACATTTTTTAGTCTTATGCCTTATACCCAGAATATAAAAATACATACAAATATATTTAGATCATTTACGTTCTTCATTACTACCAGCTCCCAGACTTTCAACCAGAACAACAATAAATGTTTCTGAAGACAATCACCTACTGTGCTTTTAAGACTCTTAATCCATCATTCTTACATAGAAAGTCCACGAGTGGGACTTATAAAAGTCAAATGTAACATTTCAAGACAACACCATATTTTACAAGCGTTAAAAAACACTGTGACTGAAGTAAAGCCTTGATGCCCATGTGCGACTTCCTTCAACCAAATTACATGCACATTCGAGCTATGTCAGCTTTGTGACACATGCAGAGCACATAGCTCTCTTGAATGCGCACACTATACTAACACTGAGGAAAATAAACTTTTTCATCTTAAATATATTAATTTGTGTTTCGAATATGAACAAAGGTCTCGGCGGATTGGAATAACATGAGGGTGATTAATTAATAGCATAATTTTGGGAGACCTAACACTTTAATCAATATTGCCAATCTAGACCTATCAAACAGACTTTCCTCATTTCTCCACTCTTTTATTATTTTCTGTCCTCTACACTTTCACAGTCAATACATTTTCAACCACCCCTATTTCAAACAGAGAAATATAGTAAAAATGTGGATGCTGGAGTAATCGACAGCAGTGTCACCGGACGTGCACATCAATAGACACTACAGCCTCGACAATCATTTCCCACAGTCTGCGTATGGACATGCAATAGATCTATAGTAAACCCAGCAGGCTTGTTAATCAGCTTTAGTTAAAGCCCACCTGATGTCTACTCAACTGACACACATATTGATATGTCAAGGGTTCACATCCTGAGAAGCTCACTAAGGAAGAGAAACCAGCTCAGATCACTGCATGCCATCAATAAAGCTAACTTTTATAAATGTCGTCTCCAATTAGACGGATGCTCTGCGGTGGGGCTGACTGTCAGAGAAAGAAAAAAAAAAAACAGGAAAAAAAGAAAAAGTGTCACCCTTTGTGAGTTTCCTTCTTTTGGGAATCAAATGATGTGCAATTGCCACCACTTTAGTAGGAAGTCCTCAACGCACATCGACTAAAGCCATTGTAACCAGTCAACCTATCAGAGACAGGAGCTCTAATGGACTTCTGATACCATCACGGAAAAGTGGAAGAGCTGCTACCATCCCTGCACACTTAATGAATAGCATTAGGACAAAACTGCAGCTTAACAACTTCAGTAGGGAACAGCCAGTCAAATCTGATCGCCGCAATTTCAATCTACAAAAAGAGCTACAATAGCTAGAGGCTTGTGGTCACGGTCTGGCAACTCAATTGCTCTCTTCTTTTTCTCAAGCTCAGGCCAGAAATGTTCTTTTCTAACAGTTAAAAAGCTCTGATAATTGAGTGCTGAAGCATTTATAAGGGGGAAAAGATAAAATGCAACATGAACGTCCATTTATATATATTCATATATATTTATACACTACTTGACAAAAGCCTTGTCGTCGATCCCATTTATAAAAGCAACAACTAATATCTTGACTTCTAGCTGATCATTTGAAAAAGTGGCAGAAGGTAGATTCATCAGTTGAACTGCATCCATATCATCACTAATACTGCAGAAGACCTACTTGAACCTGCATTAACCGAAAATGGACACAGAAATAAGTCAAATTTGGTGAAGGAAAAATCATGGTTTGGAGAAACATTCAGTATGGGGGCGTCAGAGAGATCTGATACCTGAGGTATCAAGAAATTTTAGCTGTCCATTACATTACAAACCACAGGAAAGGTTAGCACTCCTTCTCATACTTCATTCACACATCAAAGTTCATGAAAGCAAAGAAGGTCAAGGTGCTTCAGGATTGGCAAGCCCAGTCACCAGACATGAACATTATTGAGCATGCCTATGGGTAAGATGAAGAAGGCATTGAAAATTAATAAAAAAGTCCTGCAAGAACACTTTCTTTGCCATTTCAGATGTCTTTATTTATAAATTATTTGAATCATTGCATGTATGGATGCAGTAGTCCAAGCTAATGAGAGTCATAAAAAATAATAATTCTTTTTCCTCTGCACAATGACTTTATATTCTATACTGTACATTATTTCTGTTTGACACCAAATGGTCAACTAGAAGTTAAGTAATTATCTGTTGTTTCTAAAACTTGGATAGGTGACAAGACTTTTGTCAGGTAGTGTATACAGTGGCAAAGGGAAACCCTACAGAATCATGAAAAATTATTATTTTTAACTAACTAAGATAAATTAAACAAAAAGTGAGAAAGTTGAGTATTATAATAAAATACAGTTGGTTGATACAGTTGTTTAAACAATTTAAACATTTCTAGGTTTTAAATGCATAGAACTAGTTTAAATGAGTTCTAAATGCATCTTTTCTTTCAGGTATATCAGTGAGCATTTTTTTAATGGTTGTATTTTAGTCCTTCAATTGTCCTAAGTGTGGAAAGATTGATCTCAAAATCATAGTCACGGCTGGAAAGGGTTCAAATATGCAAAAAAAAAAAAAAAAAAAAAATGCTGAAATGCCCAGAAGGATATGAAGAACAGCAGGCAGTTTAACAGTACAGAACAATCAAGAGACCCATGTACAATCAACAGTAAAATATCTTTCCCAGGAGATTACTAAATATAAAATAACAATCATTTGATGGATATGATCTATCTTATTTTGTTCAAATAATTCAAATGTTATGCATTCGGAGTCTGTGTAGTTAAGACTGTACTCCAGTGGGTATTCACAAAATGCCTGGAAATCTCTAAAAAGACCACAGGCATTTTTGCAGCTCATTCTCACCAAGAAGCAAACCAAAGGGTTGGTTCTCACCAAAGATCAAAGCATTGACTAAAGCCATTTAGTATTCTTGCAAACCAAGACTTAGTGGTTCATAGCTTAAATGCTCCATAAGAAAAAGAGAGGAAAAGGAAAGAGTGTTTTCAGGGAGTGTCAATTCTGGCGTTTATTTTGCCACCTTTGTCTCATTCCACAACACTATTTTCATAATTTAAAAAAAAAATCTTTTTGAGAGTGGGCTTTGAGCTGCTTTTAGATAGTGGGGTTTCAAATATTATGAAAAAGCACAAAATCACAAATCAAGTCATCAAAACCACAGCTTTGGGTGCAGAAAAAAAAGTTACTATTTTCTAAAGTCCGTCTCTTGGCAGAAGCTCTAAAAACCACTTTTTTAAATATTCAAACATAGGGATAGACTTTTAGCCACATCTTTGATGTCCATGACGAGAAATGTCATTGCTTATCATCCTTGACAACAAATAGGGCACACATCGGCCAGATTTTACAATAAAGATCCATATCTTAAGCACAATAGTAACAAAAAATGAAAACAAAGAAGTTTATTTCAACACTTGCTAGTACATTTCTGAACATTTTTTAGTGGTTCTGAGTAAACATGTTCTGATAACATACAATTATGTATATATTTTTATCAAATATTATTTGCAAAGATTTTCAAACACTCAATTCCTGGAATAACTTGTGCTTTTAATTGAAACATTTGAATGAACATCACCTGTCGCCATCTACTGGCATAAAGCTGTAATTTATTTAATCTTGATTTTGAAGTTGCATTACTTTTGAATTGACATTTTCAACAAGTAATCGCTACCGATCAGTGTTTATCCAAACTATAAACCTTTATCCCAGTACATATTTGATCATTTAAATGTTTTTAGTGCAGAAATAATGATGCCAAATGAAAGCAAGCTGTTTTTTCAACTGCTCTCTCTAGGTCACAAGCAGATCTGAACATCCACTGAGACTGTACTGTACTTGTATAAGGACAAAATGTTAAACCACTTGAAATATGAGATGATTTAAATCGACTGAGACGCTATGAGAAAATCATGTTAATTTAACAACTTAATAATGTTATTTTAATGAGAAAAAGATGCAATTCTAATGACGTAATTATATCGTTTTAACGAATTAACATCTCATTACTACGAGAATGTCGTTTTGACTAAATAGCATCTCATTATTACAAAAAAATTTTGTAATTTTATTATTATTAAAAAAAACGTCATTTTATTGAGGAAAGATCTTGTTATTAGGACATAATTGTGAGTGAGAAAAATGATGTCGCAGCAATGTATCACCATATGATACATAAATTTAAGTCGGTAAGTGCTTTACAGCAGTAACCCAGGAAATACACTGCTGTTCATAAGCGCCCCCTTCTGGCACACATTTATTCTGTGTCTCATTCATCTCATCTGCAGTTTCCTTCAGATGTTTTCAATACGAAGTCTAATAGTTTCACAAATCTAAAGTCAGGTAATTCTGTATTTGCTTCATATTTACAAAAAAAACACTCCCTAATTTAGATTAAAAACTGTGCATGCTGCATTTGTGCTGAATCGTTGAATGATCATGAATAAAATACAATCTACAGGCAAAACCTTTTTACATGATGAGGTATATTTTATTTTTGCATCTTATTCAATTTGGGTTATTGTTTTCTATTTACTATTATATTTCAATTTCACAAAGAAACAAGTAGCAAAATTCTAATAAAATGACACGTTTTCATTTATTTTAACAATTTCTTCATTCTGAAAATCCAATACGGAAATCAAAATTGTTAATTGAATTGAATCGTGAGTGAATTGCTACATCCCTATTTGCATTTACAGGTTCCACTATGTATGAAAAATTGCTATCCCTTAGGAATAAGTGTTTTAATCCAAATTAGGATATTTTAATATTTATTTCAACATCTGTGATTTGAATAAACATTCCTGTAATTGGTTGTTGGTGTAAAGTAGGGATGTCCAGATCGGATCATGTGATCGAAAATTGGGTCCGATCACGCGTTTTCAGACTTAGTTAGAATCGGACATTATTTAACAATCAGAACTCGAAAATATTTGCATCTCTTTCTCTTTCTCTTTCTCTTTCTCTCTCTCTCTCTCTCTCTCTCTCTCTCTCTCTCTCTATATATATATATATATATATATATATATATATATATATATATATATATATTAAATATATCTACATTATTTTTTAACACATCTTTAGTGATGGGGTGGCGTACAGGACCTCTTTCTTGACTTCACACAGAAACAGCAACGTGTGCGGCATGACATCACTTTGTTGCAGAAACACTATCGGTTAAATGCTGGTGTTGTGCAGAAAAATTCATCACTGCCGCAAAATACACCCCATTATAGAAAAATCCATAGTTGATGGGAAGGCCATCATTGATTAAAACGTTTAATTATTTGTTTTGATGGATAAAGCAAGGACAAGAAGTGACACTCATTTTAAAACTCACTAGGTTTATAAGTAAATGTAAAATATTAATATTGACTGTAGTGTAGTCTACAATTAGGCTTTTAATGGCATTTAAACAGACATTTAGCCTACATGGAGCACATAATTTGTTTTTGGTTGTTTTAAACTAAACAACACATTAAACAATTTGCAAAATCTCGGTATTGTATTTAAAGTCAATCTATTTATTTACTAAATAAATTATTTACTAAATTTATTTCGTATTAGTGTCATAACACTATTAATAGTTAAAAAAATACATTTTAGTTATAAGATGCACATTTTTGAGGGGATGCATTTTACAGCAGGGGTGCACCTCCTGGCACAACACCGGCAAAGTAGAACACAGAAGCAGCGTGAAGAGGAAAGCGCGAACATGTCTGTGGTCTGAAGGTATTATTAAGTTGATGATGACAACATTGCCATAGCAAACTGTGAGATATGTATAGTTGGGATTGCCTGCCACGTATTTTAAGTTGAGGTGCTATTTGTTTTTATATTGGATTTTTTAATTTTTACTGTTGCACTAAAGTCCAAAAGTGAAGAATTGATGTTTTTTATTACTTGATTATTTAAGCTAACTCAAAGAAGTGCTTTGTTTGCTAATAGAGTTCTTGAATGTTAAAAGGAAAATTAAATAAAAAAATAAGAAACATCCTGGATCTGTTTCTTCGCTCTACTTTATTCTTTTTTTATGTATTTTAGAAGTGTCGGATTGGATTTCGGTATCAGCAAATACTCAAAATGAAATGACTCGGACTTGAACTCAAGGGCAAAAAACCTGATTGGGACATCCCTAGTGTAAGGTGAACAACAACAACAACAACAACAACAACAACAACAACAACAACAACAACAACAACAACAACAAATTAAATAAAAATAATAGTAATGTAAATAAGTGCAAGACAACATCCTATTGGACGGAGAAAGAGAAGCATTTAATTCAGTCAGCCCTCAGCAGCAACTTGTTAGGCTTCCTCAGATCACACATGCACACATTCAAGACTATCTAAATGGGTTATCTTACCCTGCGAGAGGATGAAAACCTGAGAATCAAAGAAAGCAAGAGTGGGAGCAAGCATGAGATATGAGTCTCATTAAAGTCCCATTGATGAAAGCGTCACACGCAAGTATAGCGCTGAAGAAGGAAGGCAGACGATGATAAAAGGAAGTCCCATATGATTTAGAGACGTAACTTCAGGGAGACAGTGGGCACTGATGACGTCTATTCTGTATTTTGGTACCGCTGACTGCAGGAGAACACCAGACATTGGTGATGAGCATGCAATAATAATGAACTGACTAGTGTTTGACAGCAATTATATTGTAATAAAAATGAGGCATCAACGTCATAACTAAGCTAAAAGTACTTCAGCTGTAATGGTTACAGGAAGGGATGATGGTGGCACGCTATCAAGTCCACAACACCTACGTTGAGTATTTCCATAAAGCAGTGGAGATTTCACACATCTGAAGAGCTGCCATTACTACTTGACTCCGGGTATTGAATGAAGATTTAAAGTCAACATCCAACAGAAAATATAGAGCCATACATATTTCAGTGATACGGAAGACATTGGCAGAATCACAGATCCAGACTGCATAGTGCAGAAAAGGCTGTTATGTAAGTGTGAAGTCTGCATTTTTTTCTTGTGCATGTGTTTGTCAACTTCACATACTCATACATGCATGATGCTTGTAGGGCTGTATCATGTGGACACTCAGCATGAACTTAATCCCCAGGACTGAAAAGAAATAAAACTTTGGTTTAACTTTAACTTAAATATTTAAAGAAACACTCAACTTAGTGAAAGAATAGGCTCATTTTACAACCCTAGAGCTCTGAAATCAAGTCAAGTCGAGCTTTATTATCATTCCGCTATATATGTGGACATACAGATTAACGAAATGCCGTGCCTCACCGGACAACGATGCTACATAAATTAATCATAAATACAAACACAACACTGGACTTACGAGCTATTTTAAAAAGACCTATACATAACTAACATTCTATGAAATACTTAACTATACACATAAGACAGGCTATACAAATACTTTTACATAAGACTGAACACTGTTGTGCAGGATGTTCTGCAAGAGAGGTATTAAAGATGGAGATTGTGCAAAAGTATGGAGTTAATCTAGGGCCATAAATACTTGCAAAATCAAACAAAATTTTGCAAACAAAAATAAAGCATTGAGCAGAAAAAAAGAAAAACTAATCTCCAAAAATAGCAAAGTGAGAATTAATTTTTGAGAAATAAAAGTCTGCTAACAAAAATAAAGAACTCAATGGGAAAAATTTGCAAAAAAAAAAAAAAAAAAAAAAAAGAACTTCAAATAATAAACAAGCAGTGCAAAAAAATAAGTAAAAATAAAAATAATAATAATAAAATAATAATATTTGCAATTTAATTATTCGTGTTTCACATTGTGGCCCTGATTTGACAAACATTTGCTTTGCGATTTTTTAAGGTTTTCATTTATTTATTTATTTTTTATTTTTTTGCTCAATGCTTTATTTTTTGTTTGCAAAACTTTCTTGCAAAACTTTCTTTTATTTTGCAAGTATATATAGCCATTAATTGACTCCATACAAAATAGGCATTAAAGGTTTATTATTTTACAGGAGTTATTTAAGTACATTTTATACAAATATTACATTTATATTAAATATTGTGGATTCAAAATACAATTCTAAATGCATTTAGCTGATTTCTGGGTCTGGTGGAAGCACTTTTAGCTTAGCTTAGCCAAAGACTATAGAATATAAAAGAGCATCTAATTAACATCTAGCAGCTAAATATGTATGGAAAAATATTAAAAGGCTTTGTTTTCTGGAAAGGTCTGTGTGTGTGAAGGGGACTATAGATTAATGATTCTCCGGGGTGACAGCCAGACAGTGTTTTTACGTCCTCTTTTATGTTTTTAGTTCCTGCAATTGCTATAAATACTCTGGGATCAGCAAACACACTGAAATCTCAGCAAATACTTTATTCACAGACATGCGAAATATATACAAATAAAGCTTAAAATATTGTGTTTTAAACGAACCAACCACACTTGAAAACAAATGTTCCATGAATCATGCTGTGTAAAACATAAACAGAAACAGCCAAAAAAGAGGTTGGTGTCGTGATCTCGTTGCTGTTGAATGCGCTAATGCATTAGATTGTTAAAATGCTCATTTTGTGTGATTCAAACATTTGTTCCTTTAATTTTATGGGTAATTTTGAATATGAAATGTAATCGTAAGCTTGACAAACAGTTTTGGAGAATTTGATGTTTCCCCATTCAAACAGAACGCCTGAGCATACTGCACGAGAGTTTCAGAGATGGCCACTGAGTGAAATGACTTGCCCTAATGGGACTTTGGCTTATCTTAAGCGATTGAATCATAAAAGACCATTAGCACCTCACTCAAATTGAAATAATTTTCCCATTTAAAGATTGACTTTAAGTTACAATATATATTATGACCAACGATACCAATAACCCACCAAAATTAAATGCAAAATTAAATGCAAACATACATCCAAACACAAATAAAATGAGATGGAAAGGCCAGCAGTGATTGATGTCCCAGACCTCCTGAGGGATCCTGACACAAAACTTTTCACAGCTTGTTACGCAGATTCAATCATTGACTTCTTTCATGTTGCATGCTGAACAGAGACAGCTGAGAGTCGAGTCCCCGTCACCACCGGGTGGGATTCCTTCAAACGCACAGCCTTTCATCACGTCCCAATCACACATCGCTGCATAAACAAACCAAACGCACACACCGAAAAAAGGAATGACAGGAGCATTTGAGATCAATACAGATGCTCTCTGCGGGGAGAGCGGTTCGAGAGGAAGGGTTGAGCTTCAGGAACGAGACTGATTGATTGAATTGCCGTCAGTGTATGGCACAGCGTGAGTGCATGAACGTTTAGCTCGTACATCAGTGAGCAGCAGCTCGTGCCAGGACTTATCTCAACTGTCATGAGGTCTTGAAGGAGTCACAATGACACACCATTCCCTCTGCCTGATATCAAACAATTATGGCTGTGATAACATAATCATCAATAATGCTGTTTGAATACAGACAGAATGTATGCAAAGTTAAATAAATATTTGAATGAATACTTAAATGAATGAATGAATTGAGTATTTTTAATATTTTAAAAAAGTAATCAGTACATCTGTATATTTTCTTCCAGGAAAATACTTGTTTTTTAAACGCTTAATATATTATTGAATGTTTTATCATTTTTTAAATGCTTAAATTGTTTATAAATGGTTGTACTATTGTCTGAAAATGTGCAATACAAGCACACTCATGTTTATTTGCCTCTTGATGATGAATGGTTTGTTGCATTGCTAAATTGTTGCATTGCTGTATGTGTTAAATGTAATAAATGTAAATGTAGTTGAAAAAATAAATATCATCAAATGACTGCAGAAAAAACCATAAAATAAAACCAGACAATTCTAAATTTTTTTGAAGTACTTTAATATGTATTAATAATTATTTAATCACATATTTCTTTCCGTAATGTGTGCAATATTTCATCAAAATAATTCCTCTTTTGCGAAGATGTCTCCTTTGTTCTCTAATTATGAGTTTAATAGTGCAAAACCAGTTAATAACACTATCAAACACTATCCAATCAATTACCATGGGACAAAATCAAGCCCTGCCCTCCATCTCTTCTTTGCAAAAAGTTTAATTGAATACATACACCACAATAATGAGAATAAACTAAAGTATCTAATAACATTGTCAAATACTGTTATACTGTTAGAATAAAGGTGGGCATAGAGTAATTTTTTAATCTAGATTACTCAAGATTAATCTCGGAATTAATCTATATTTATCTAGATAAAAATAGCTCATAAATGAATTCTGCCAAAGGCATTCAGAACATGTGTGCTACCCAAATAATAAGTCTTTGAGAGCTGGTTTCTCAAGCCAGGTGGCACATTAGACCAGGGGCTTGTCTCCTGTTTTCCAAAATGCATTATAAACTGCTTGAGAAACTGTTCTACTATTATAATTGGTGATGAAAATAAATTATGTTCAATAAGATGTACTTGTGTTTATCAAGGGTTTAGTCAGTTAAACATGAACTTTGAACTGTAGGCCTGCATAGGCTCAAAACAGCGATTTTTGATCACCTTAATCCGACTAAAGTCATAACTAAACTTAACAGAAACACAGCACGTTAACGCTGATAATGGCCCACCAATATTTACATAAAACTATTATTGACATATAATTATATGTACAGTGGGGGAAATGAGTATTCAACTTGTCGCCATTTTCTCAGAAAACATATTTCTAAAGGTGCTGTTGACTTGAAATATTTACCAGATGTTGGTAACAACTAAAGAAATGCATATTAAAAGAGCACAAATCTAATTAGTTAACAAATTAAGTTATATTGTAATAAAATGAAATGATACAGGAAAGAAGTATTGAACACATGAAGAAAGGGAGGCGTAGAAAGGCAGAGAAAGCCCAGAAAGCTGCTCAAATCTATCAGTAGTTATTCAGCAATCCTCTGCCCTTCGTCAGTGTAAATTAATATTAGCTGCTTCAGTCCAACATCAACATTACCAGGATGAAACCAGAGTGGACATTTCAGCTAGACTATGATCCAAAACACTGCCAAGCAAACTTTGAAATGCTTTCAGAGAAAGAAAAATAAGCTGTAGAATGGCCCAGCCAATCACCTGACTCGAAGCCAATAGAACATACAAAATAAAGATCAGATTTAATAGACAAGACCCACAGAACCATCAAGATTTTTACACTCTGTTGAAGTCTGTGAAACACCTGAGCAATGCATGTGACTTCATTCTCAACGTAAGAGTCGTCTTTAAGCTGCTGTCACCTAAAGTCTTGCTTTAAATTTTTAAAAAATAGTTTAACCCAATTCAATAGCTTTATGTATGATATACTTTTATAAGCAATAGTGATATTTGTGCATTTTAATGTTTTTTTTTTTTTTTGTGGAAAAACAACATGGCCCATTGTCTTCTAATGTGTGCTGTAATTAGCTAATGCATTGAACAGAGGGTGTTCAAAAAACAGCAGTGTGGAGTTTAATAATGGACATAATTCATTCATTCTGTGGAAAATTAAATAGCTGACATTAATGGTCCATTATTGAGGAGGATGGTCAGCAATGTCACATGTGTAAAATGCGTTGTTTCAAACATGTTTCAAAACATAAAGAAATGCAGCAAATCAAATCTAAGTGCTCATTTAAAATGATCACAATTTCTTAATAAAGGCAACAAACTCCTGATTCATGCAGAAGATACGGTAACACATTATTTTGATGGTCAATTTGAGTATTAGAAGGCTGTCTGCTTAATATCTGTTGATACTGCTCCTTCAACAGACGTTTAACTGACTATAAGTAACTTTGCAAATGCATGTCAACTTCTACTAACCCTAACCTCAAACCCAATTTAACAGTGTTCTTATAATTTAATGAGAATTAGTTGGCAGAGAATTAGTTGAAGATGCAATGTAACTTAAATTCAACAAATGGACTATCAAAATAAAGATAGATCGAAGAATAGTCTGAATGACAAAGATCACCTCCAGGGAGATCAAGGTTGGGCTGGGCAAGTAATCGAAAAGTAATCAAAATCAACATTCAGAATCTCTAATCGGTGTAATTTTTCCAGGACAATCTTATTAATTATGTTCCCTACGTGTCATGCGAGCATGCTCTGTTAAGGGCTGTGGTTGACTTTTACTTCTGCGGCCACTTTGCAGCCACATCTGATTTCTGGTCAAGTAGGACGATGGACTCATTCTTGAGCCTTACTTTGGACATTGACGATGATAGGAAGCTGCGGCAGAGTTGTCTTTAGACGGCATATAAAACCTGTCAGTGAACTATGGAGCAAACAAAAAAATAAATAAAATAATCGTTCATTAATCGTAAGAGTTAAAATGATCAATTACCCGAGATTTTGATTTTAGGCCAAATCGCCCAGCCCCAGAACAAGGATGATCTAAAATGTCCTGTACTGTACAGTATGTATGGTAATAGTAAGAAGACGTCTGAGAGTAGCTCATCTATCAGCTATAAGTCCCTGTAAAGCTCCATACCAAACACAAAACATGCACATCACTTCACTCTGTCTAGATAGCTATTGATGTGTTCGTATTGCCCATTTCGTGTCTACCTGTTTGATGCGAAGTCAGAAAAGAGATGCTAAACAAGAACACTCATTTTGACATCATTAATGTGTGCTCACAAGCAGAACCTAATAGAAATAATAGAACAAAGTGGTGGTCAGCAGTGGTGCTCTCTCTAATAAACTCACTGCACACACACACACACACACACACACACACACAAACAGTGATGCCCCATCCTTCCCTCAAACACCCACACACTATCACTCAGACAGCCCAGGCTCTCCAGCAACTCATTTATCAGAAAACAGTAGACAGAGAGATCTGTCCTCGTCCGGTACTGTGTGTGTGTGTTGCAGTTAATACAACAAAGAACACACATACACACACTCACACACACAAACTAAAGCAATGAGCCAGACGAGGCTGCCAACCCACACCCACACACACAGCTCGGTGTAGTGGCGCTTCCCTTGTCTTTTGTCTCAATCGTGTTTTCAGCCTCATCTGCAGCTTCTCCTCCTCAACGCCAATCAATAGTGTTTCAGGCCGCACTTCTCAAGCACCACTTACTGCAGGCTAATGGTGCCGAAGGGTTACAGCAAAGCAGCCTGACTCACTGCATATATCATGCCTCTCGCTTCATTCTCAAACATAAAAATAAAAAACATTTTGCTGGCTGATATAACCCTTGATTTATGTCTCCACCGCAGCTGGCCTGAAGGAATGGCTGTGGGGAGCAAAAGCTGAATTTTAGATTTTTTTTTTGGCCAAAATGCAAATGTTGTACAGTAGAGTTGAAATATTGTTGTTCATAAGAGTTGCATATGGTCTGATGTAGGAGTAAAAGATATAAGCAAACAGTTATTCCGAAAACTTACCTACGTGCAAAATATTTCAGTTCATAGAGAGCCACATGTTCTCTGATGTAAGGGGAAATTATATAAGCAAATGGTTATATAGTGCTCAGCTTAAATGAGTACACCCCTTTATGAAAATTATTATTTGTATCCATTTCTCAGTCCATATGGGTAATATATTTTGGTGCATTTAAACAAAACAGATTTAATAAACAAATATTTAATAGAATAATATTTTAGTCATCGAACAACTTTAGAAATAATAAGATAACACAATTAAATGCATGCTAAATATTGCAAAACTACAAATATTTCAACAAAATTTATATATATATATATATATATATATATATATATATATATATATATATATATATATATATATATATATATATATATATATATATATTATTTCCCCCTAACATATAAATTTGGGGTACTAATTATTGGATTGTTATTTTGTTAGTTTAGCTTCAGATTTGGCTTAGGTACAGACAAATCTAATGTATATGCACAAATATAATATTGTAAAGCTTCCTATAGAAAATAAGTATTTAAATAAGATATTTGTGAGAGGTGTACTTTTATATGCTGAGCAGTGTATTACAGTTTACTTACTGTAATTATATATACATAATTCATTCATTCATTAATATTCCTCAGGCTCAGTCTCTTTATTTATCAGAGGTCGCCACAGCGGAATGAACCACCAACTTATTCAGATTTACACAGCAGATGCCCTTCCAGCTGCAACCTAGTACTGGAAAACATTCATACACACCCATTCACACACATACACTACTGCCAATTTAGATGATTCAGTTCTATTTTATAACGCATGTCTTTGGACTGTAGGGAAGCCGGAGCACCCAGAGGAAACCCAAGCCAACAGACTCCACACAGAAATGCCAACAGACTTAGACAGGACTCAAACCAGTGACCTTCTTGCTGTGAGGCGACGATGCAAACCCCTGAGCAACTGTGTTGCCCCAAAAACTTAATTTTGGTTAATTTTAAAATCAGTATGGTCATCTTTGCTTTCCAAAAAAAAAATATTAAGACATAATTGAATTTTACACAATGATAAAAATAACACAATAGCCACAATTTAGACAATATTTCACGCAATTTCATGTTGTTGTTTATTGAAATTGCATAAAAAATAAATAAATAAATAAATAAACACACACACACACACACACACACACACCCAGTACCGCCGATTTCTATACGCAGAGTACGCAGGCTGCGTAGGGCCTCAACTCCGGAGGGGGCACCATCTCGGCTGCGTGTAAATGAAATATATATTAATAATATGTTGTGAAATACATTTAAAAAATCATTTTATGACGGACGCAAAAACAAACATGTGACGTATTTAATTTCCGTGTAACGTTACGCGCATAGCCGCGTAGGCGTGCGCGTATGCGCGGCGCGGCCCAGTCTGGTCCGGTCCACTTATTTTTGCGGCTGCTAGCAGCATATAATTGATGCAAGTTGCAGCTCTACAACAGCAGCCTGGAGCAGAGAAGAGGAAAACAGCACAAGATGAATCACGTGCATCACTTTCAGGTAACTTCCACGAATCTAGAAAACATATTTTTGGTTGTACGTTAAATTAGTAATTAAATTAGTGAGGCTAACGTTTAAATTTCGCCACAAATGCACAAAATCTGCCTTGTGTGTTGTTGTTTACATTCAGTTTCTTGCTTTGCTGCTGTGCATTGTGCTTTAAACTATGACAGGACATGTTCTATGACTTCTCACATTTACCCCTCTTCCCCATGTTGCTGATAATTACACAAACTCAATTATTTTTATTAACTTACTTGTGCCATACTTTACAATTCTCTTTGCACACCAGCTACTGTACATACACATACACTGCACAATTATTTCACTGTATGTATTATTTATTATAATTTGTTATTATATTTTGTTATATAATTATATTTTATATAATTCTTTGCTTATTGTTTTGTCTATTTCTAAACATTTGTTATTGCTGCTGTTGTTATTGCTTGTATCACTGCAATGACAGTAAAGTCTTTTTAGTCTTTATATCAGTGGATTGGTTTTTCATTTTTGCACATTACAATATGAAATGACAAAACTGACTGATAATAGTCAGTGATTTCTGTCAAACTACTGTAAGCCTCAGGCCATAAATCATTTTTATAGCATGATTTCATTATTGATGATTTTTTCTTAATGTTAACAAAGTTTTTGTTTAATAATACACTCATTAATTCTTAAAAAACACAAATGTCTTTGATTTATACTGACAGCAGGGGCCAATCTTTGTCACCATAGATTATAGTGCAAGTTAAGTCCACATTTTGGTTGTAGTTTACACATTATTACACATTATGAAAAGTGCTTGACTTGCCCATTGTTTTAATAGAATGTCATGAGTTTTTCTTTAAATGACTTGTTTCTTCTGTATTTAACATGGAGGTCAGGTCAATGCTGAAATTTGT
Organism: Danio rerio; assembly: GCF_052040795.2. Taxonomy (NCBI): domain Eukaryota; kingdom Metazoa; phylum Chordata; class Actinopteri; order Cypriniformes; family Danionidae; genus Danio; species Danio rerio. The sequence continues at coordinate 27,408,514 of NC_141034.1, read as the reverse complement.
CTCAAAAGAAGATGAGGTGGAATGACCAGCACCAGAGCTCCAGCTCCAGAGGCACCAGCAGTTGCACAGGTACAGACACAGGCTGTAGTACTGAGGACCGTCCATCTGTACAGGTACAGAGGGGGTTTTATTTCTTACCTTTTGTAAATGTTTGAAATTAGGAATGTTTCTGCAAAAGACATGTCAGTGTTTATTTTAATGTAAACTATTATTTTGTAATGTAAATATGTGAATGTTTGAAGTATAATTTTGAGTGCTTAAAAGGAAATTTTATGTACATTAATAAATAAATAAATACCTGTTTAAATACATGTTTGTGTTTTTGTTTCTCTGTGGGGGGCACCACAGTAAAATTTTGCATAGGGTACCCTTTTGGCCAGCAGCGGCCCTGCACACACACACACACTGAAGTAAACTCTCGGTCAAAAAAAAAAAAATCAAAATTTAACTTGATTTTAACATAATTTAAGGGATGTCTAAGAAGGGAATGTCTCCTCTTGGCTCCAGGTCCTCTATTAGTGGGTGTGTAATGTTCACTCTTAGGCCCCGTTTACATAAATACATAGCTCGGGCAGTCAGCAGGTGCTTTGCACACACCTCCCCAGGTGAGAGCAGCGCACGTTGGACAGTTTAGCAAGGATATGCCGATGGATCTCATCTCGCTATAGTTGTTTAACGTAATAATTAACTCCTCTTGTGTTTATCTGACGACTCTTTGGTCTTTTAAATCAATTACTTGTTCTCCGGTAACGTGCTTTAGCTGAGGGCAAAGATAAGTTATATAAATTTATGAAACCGCGTACACCGATTCTGCACATTTGAGTGATTGTTTGCCTTTGTTTCCTATATTGTATCATTTTATTGTACGTTTTACATTTATAATGGTCATTATTGATCATTAAAACTGATATTCAGCAAAAGAGACAGGGTGAGTTTTATATTTTTTAATGAAAATGAAAGGAGGGAGTTACGTTATAAGCTTTGTTACAGTGACAATGGCAGTCATATAAATATGTAGCTACATGTCGCCTTAACTTTTTGCTGTCTGTTAAGTTGTTAATATCAAATTGAAAATAGTCAGTTCCTTATATTATGTTTAATTTTATTGTAAAGATGAAACAACATACCCAGGCTGATGTGAATGGAGTTATAAAGTACAGAATGAGTCTGGTTTAAAGTCTTGAGTTTGGTATAAATACTCAATGTGTCCTCGGGAGTTTGTTTTTCGTATCAAACTTGCAACGTCTGATCTTAGCAAGGAAAGGATGAAAGACTGAACTTTGCACACTTACTACTGAGAAAAAGCAGCACGCCTCTGTTTTCAGATGACTACGTTTTCCTCATTCACACTGACATGGAGCAGCAGCATTTTAAAACAAAAACAGCCCCTTCAACAATTTTCAAAATGCTCTGTTTTTGGGGTTTAAAAACTCCAGGGTAGTGTGGACGGAGGGCATAACCGTAGCGAATCTTATTTGTTTTAAAACTAAAATGTATTAGTGTAAACGGGGTCTTAGATAGGCAAGTGTGCGCGCGCACACACACACACACACACACACACACACACACACACACACACACACACACGAACGTACACTAGTTAAACCAAATTAATAACTGGAATCCTATCATTCTTTGAAAAATTGTATAGCTGGCTTACACTCTTGCTTGTGGATTTAACACTGCTAACACAAGTGGAAAAAGTGTGTGTATTTGTGTGTGTGTGTGAGGGCGAAACTGCACCTGACAACATCAGGATAATAGTGTCTCCAGGAGCAGCAAGACGCTCCTAAAGCTCACATTTCACAAATTCACAGCTGTAAACCAGTGTCTGCCGACTGCTGTGGCCATTAATACACTCAACGCCAGCTTGTTCAACCTGCACCACATTCTGTTGCACAAATTCCACAGAAACATGAAGGCAACGTCTTCCTATGATTCATTAGACACAGAACCACAGTGGCATGTCATTAGCAATGTTGAAAAGAGAATCAATTGCTACACAGTGCTGGCTTATTACCCACTGAGATATATCATATGCATGTAGTTCATACAGTTGTATTGCAAAAGAGAGGTTATTATTTAGATGCAACCCTTTCTGGTAATGTATGCATTCCGTTGTTGGCAGTTTAAGAGAAATCTACAACCCCAAGGCTTTTCAAAATGCTACAATAACTCATCAATTACAGAGCTAAAGTGTGTGCTACTTACAGAATTAAGCGAAAAAAAACAAAGAATTGAATGAAATCGAGACATACAAAAGAAAAGAATGTTAAATAAAATTAAAAAAAGGCCTGAAATAATAAAAGATGAACTTTTCATCACCTTTTGAATGATTTAGATTTCATTTTTTTTTTTGTCTTTTTTGTTTAAACGGGTCACCAAATAGTTGATTCACATGGTGCACAAGGTTAAATTACAATGACAAACTTAAATTTAAATATGTTTTAAATCTTTGAAATTGGAGACTCGGTAGCAGAGTAGGTAGTGCTGTCGCCTCACAGCAAGAAGGTCGCTGGTTCGAGCCTTGGCTGGGTCAGTTGGTGTTTCTGTGTGGAGTTTGCATGTTTTCCCCGCGTTTGCGTGGGTTTCCTCCGGGTGCTCCGGTTTCCCCCACAGTCCAAAGACATGCAATAAAGGTGAATTGAGTAAGCTAAATTGTCCGTAGTGTACGAGTGTGATTGAGTTTGTATGGATATTTCCCAGAGATGGGTTGCAGCTGGAAGGGCATCCGCTGCGTAAAACATATGCTGGTTACGTTGGCAGTTCATTCCGCTGTGGCAACCCCAGGTTAATAAAGGGGCTAAGCCAAAAAGAAAATGAATGAATGGATGAATGCACACAAAAGACAGCACAATCAAAACAATCTCTATTAAAATGGATTAAGAAAATATATTAAATGTACTGTATTTTGCACAAAAGGCCAGTTACACTGTAAAACAAAAAAAAAAAAAACATCTGTTGATTAACAGCTTCTGTATTTTGTGATTCACAAGTGTTTATTTACTGTTGTGTATTGCATTATGGGAACTTGATCTCTGCTCTGTTGACCTATGATGTTAAAAATTCAACTCTACAGTTTAACAAAGAGACTTTTATTGACAATTTAGTAGTTTGAACTAATGCATTGTATAGGAAATATTATAGAGAAATAAATATGTAAAATAAAAAGAAATGTGCTGGCAGCTTATAACAAGAATTGTATAGCATAATATACCAAACCTACCTAGACAATTTATCAGTCTAAACTACTAAAAATGCTAATAAAAGTAGCTTTCACCAACTTTTCGAGGTTATAGATTGCTGGAAGAAAGATCAAGGTCCCATAATGCAATTCAAAAGCATAAATAAACAGGTAAAAAATAAAATAAAATGAATAACAAAATATGTAAAACGGCTATTTTACAAATTGTTTTTTTACAGTGTAGCTGGTTAAGTGGTTAGTTGATCATTTTTATTGCCATGTAAGCATCCAAGGCTGTTTTGTAATGACAAAAGGACTTTTCAATTAAACAACAGCCACATAAATATAAAATAGAAAACAAGTGAGCGGAAAAATAGAGCAAATAAAATTAAAAAGGGTATATTTAACATTTATATATGATAAATTCTGAAATTTTCTAGTAAAATCACAATAAACATTTTCATGTTGGCGCAGTCGGTAGCATAATCGCCTCACAGCTAGAAGATCGTTGGTTCGAATTCTGGCTGGGTCACAAGGCATTTCTGTTTTTTTTGCATGTTTGCATGTTCTCCCCGTGTTTGCCTGGGTTTACTTTGGGCGCTCCGGTTTCTCTCACAAGTCCAAAAAACATGTGGTAATTGAGTAGGCTAAATTGTCTTTAGTGTATGTGTGTGAAGGAATGTGTATGGCTGTTTCCCAGTGATAGGTTGCAGCTGGAAAGGCATCCGCTGCATAAACCATATGCTGGATAAGTTGACTGTTTATTCCACTGTGGAGACCCCAGAAAAATAAAGGGACTAAGCAGAAAAAGAAAATGAATGAATGAATGACTATGAATGGCTTCATCTTTGTCTTGTATAACTTATAAGACACCGGAAAAACCTGATTAAATTCCCTCAAATATATTAAAAGTGAATTAGATTTTTTTGTAACATGTATCGTTTATGCATATATCTCACGCTTATAATTATTGATTGGTGGTTTAAAATCTGATGGAGGAATTTGACACTCTTCAACTACCAGATTAAAAGCTTCAAGGCTTTGCATTTTCAGGCTCTTAAAATGCTGTTTTTGAGTACAAATAAATGGCCAAAACGCATAAGGAGTGTAGAACAGTTATCCCACTGCTTTCAAGAAGTAGTTTTGTCCAATTAAGGGATTCAACAGAGACAATTTCTTCTTTAAAATGTATATAATTATTTATATAATCAAATGCTAGATAGTGTGACAGCATGATACAGGACTAACTATACACAAGTCAGAATTTGTTTTTGTAATATCTCAATGATATTGCACCAAAAACAGCAACTGTTTACAATAAATGAGCTGTTTTTTTGTTCACACACATACTCATATATTTCAGATATGTATGGCTCTGATTCCATCATTAATATGATTTTTTTGGTCATATGATCACATGTGGTCAGCTGTCTATTGAATCTATTTGTGTTTGGATTAGGTAAAGGCCATTTCCTTTATACTCTACATCATTTTTGCTGGGGTACTCAGTATGATTTGTTACAGTGTAGCAAAGTATTACCTTGTTTTGATGCATTTTCTCATAAGTCCAATAGCGATTACATGTTAGATCAGTAGACAGACAGTAGACATGAGTTTGACCACAAGAGCATTTATGCAATAAGACAATCTAATTACATGCATTTTCAACTATCTCCATAGTAATTTAGGCCCCCCACATGAACACAGGTATTTTCAAAGAAATGTTTAATTTAAATATTCTGCATTATTTGCACCGTGACAGAAATCTGCCTCTGTTTTCAAGTTTGCATTAACTTATTTGCAGTTTACTCATAAAAATACTTAATTCCCTGTTTGGTGTAAACCCTGCATTAAAGTGTCATTAGCTCCACCTGTTGGTTTGGATGTCCTTCACATGTATTACAGTACGTTTCTGCATTTTAATGTGTATGGATATTTTTTTTTAAACAAAAGCGGGGAAATACCTGTGTATGCGTGGGCATGATCTTACACTTGTAATAAATGTCGACTTGTCAATGGATTTATGAAAGTTAATCTTAATACTAAGTGCACTTTTGTTCACAAATGCAAGCCCTATATTGACCTTATTCTCCGATCGGGAAGTGCACTCATTGTTGTGATTGTTTCAGAGCTTCTGATTCAGTTGTCTTGAGGAGAAATGACTAGGAATATTAAACAGTAGAAAAGCGGTCAAACTATGTGGTCTATAAACAAGTGTTCATGACAACACATAAAAAATAGAATAACATAATTAGAAAATATAAATTTGCAACATCAGGCAGAAAAATGAGCTGTTTTGAACATCTAAAAATCAATGGAAGTAAATGTGACCGGAAGTCTTGAGCCAAAAAGATTCCAATGGCTGTGTCCCCTCGTACGTCAAGAATAGGGTCAATATTCATAATATCAAAACAATCGAGCACATACAGTAGCAAAGAATGTGGATATATACAATTCACTCCTATAAAGGTTCATTACTATAAATGCTGTAAATTGCAACACTCAATATGACCACCACTACAAAGAAAGTTACGATTTCCAGTAAAGTTAGACATAAGTGAATATTTTTAGCTTTAGGGTAATGGTTTGTATAGGTTCACTTATTCACTACAGCCTGCCATTTGGCAACGACTGTGTATTACTTTTAACAGGAAAAATAACAACATATAACATCAAATCAAATATCATGGCATTTCTGTGTCATCCTCCAGTTTTTGTTGGGTGTTGTCTCCAGATTTGTAACCACATGGTTTCTATTTAAACAGCTGTAAAATAGATTATAGAAATACTCTGTGCATGCACAGTAACTAGAGCAAACTGGAAATAACATACTTTAAAAGTTATTAGAACATAAGGAACAAAAGCAATGATACAGGTCTCTTTAGATGTTGTTGTTGATTTGAAATATGCAATGAAGCTCTATAGTTTTATTAAAATGTGGCCGCTGAGCGTGTGCACTAGAGGCAATGCCAATAAGCTTAGGGTGTAAGTTTGCCATTTTCAATGAAGATGTGTAACTTGCAGGATGCGCACAGGGGAGCGACACACACATGGTGAGCAAGCAGTGTGTGCCGTAAAGCAGCATACATTGTGGAGATTGTAAATAAAAAAGGTTATAAGGATGTTGCCAAAGTGGCTTTTGGGTTTCTTTTCTTTTGCATCCCAGCCACTAGCTCCCCATCTGTAAGACTTTTTAACATGGGGGTAATGTAGTCATTCAACTTCACATTTAGTAATGTTGCAGTATGTACTTGAACAATGAAGATTGGTTCATTTACTTGAAAGCTCAGACTTGATAATCATAATTTGTTTTGTTTACAGAGTTTGAGGTTTACTGTATTATTATTATTATTCACACCTCATAGATGTTGATCTAACTTTACCATTGCACACACTTTGTAGTGTGCACACATTTTATTTATCAAGTTTAACAGTCTCTTTGACACTTATTTTATTATAATGAGATCAGATATTTTGTTTAGATTTTTTTGTTTTCGACAGTTAAAACTGCTTGCTTTAGTAATGTTGGTAAATTAAATTAAAGTAATTAAATGTAAAAAAATCCTAAAATTCCTAATTGTATTAATAAAAACATTACCATTGTTTTTTTGTTTTTTTTTGCAATATCGCCCAGACCTATGTTTACTATACATTTTGGCTTAGAACAACTTTGATGCACAAAACGATGAGTTGTAAACACACAAAAAATTATCAGAGTTCAACAAGTTCTTTTAGTCCAAAAATCCCATGTTTAATTAGATGTATCTCTTGTTGTAGTCAAAATTACTTTTTTTTTCAGCGTACACAGTAAACACAGAGTACATAAAATGGACAGCAATTAAGGGGCTAAAAGCAGCAAGAAGCTCACAGTTCGAGCAACAGAGAGTTTAGGTCACGCTGTAAAAAACCTGCCAACTGTCCTAGAAGCGAGCACGCAGAATCTCACCCACTCGCTCTCTGCAGTGCATCCGTTATCCAGTTACATCAACACCAATGGGGCGGGTGGAGGGGGGGCTGGTCTTCTAATGGAGTGCCAGCGCTAATGAGATGAATCTATCCATTATAATGCTTTAACGAGAGTAAATCTGCATGCCTGGTAATTAGTCCACGCCCCTGCATTAGCTCCACTCCTCAGAGGAGCGACTCTGTCTTGTGTTGCCAGAGGACATCAGAGCGGCTGAATGCATTATGCTCCAGATGCTGCAAATTTTCATCATTTAGATGTGTTTCCATCAGGGAGCGGATTGATCAGGCACGGTCATGGCGGATAAGAGCACGGCATAATGACAGGCCGGGGAAGGAAAACTGCTGCCGTTGTTCAAAAAGAAACCCCATTAAGTGGCTCGTGGTTGCTAAGCAGACACGTACACACAACTATTTAGAGTGGCTGCGAAGCAATAGTGGGTTTATAGAAACCGAGGCATTCAAACAATGGTCTCGTGACTCAGTGAGCATAATCAAGGGCTTAACAAATCAGACAGGTGCTAATTGCACAGTGCAACTGAGAAGAAAACTGCATGCTTCCCACTGAGTTGAGCCAATATTAGTGTTGTGCGCACTACAAATGGCTTATTTTGGGGGCTTTCGGTGCTTTTATTTAAGGGAGATTAGAATGAGTAATAAGGGAGTGAGATCTGGGGATGTTACAAGCCAGATTAAATCTTACATTGTCTGTGAGACTAATGCAGCTCATCACTAAGCCAACACTGTGACGTAGAGCCTCACAATTCTGGATAAATTAGGAAGTGCATTTTAGAAGCTATGTATAAGAATCTTCTTGTAAAGCAACAATGCCTAAGTGTGACCAGCATGTAACAGAACTTGAAACACTGAGATCTGACAAACAACTATGATACAATCAGGTTATTTGTGTACATGTAAGTATACTGTTGTCAGTAGCAATGAACCCAAACTCTAACTACCACTACTCATTGTCCTCATTGTATTACTCTACCACCACAGCAACACATTGTTCACTACTCATTTCTGGTAAGCATATGAAAAATTTAAATTTTAGCCATATATGAAGTATAATATGTTCTCCGTACTTTCATGGTTTATCTTTGTAACAAAATTTAAATAACACTAAAGCTAAAAAGACTAAATAATGAAGGTGATTCATAACAACTTCAAGTTCAGACACTCTTCAAATTTAAATTTAATATTTTTTAGCTAAGCTTTCACATTATTTATGTCAATACTCCATATTACAGACAGATGTGACCCTGGACCACAAAACTCTTTTGAATTGAACAGTAATATTTATAAAAATAGCCAATTCAAACATTTCCAGGCAAAAATAACTAGAGTATTATGCAAATATCATGTTTCATGAAGATTTTTGTAAATGTCCAAATATATCAATAAATGTGTAAATATATCAACACCAAATTTTTGTCTAGAAAGTTGAATTGGTTACAACTTAATTTGGAATTTCAACAAATTCCTTTAATCAGGGGTGCTGAGCCCTGTTCCTGAAGATATACCTTAATGCATTGTTTAGCTTCAACACTGATAAAACACAACTAAACCAACTAAAGCTGTGGCCACACTGCACTTTTATCCCTATAGAATTGCATTCATGTGCATGCAAATGTGACATACTGGAAACGCAAGCTCGTGCGACAAGTATCACAGTTCATTGCGTAGCAGTTCAAGCTTGGTGAACTCTGAAAAGAAAAATTGCATCATGTGACACCATGAGACCAATCGAAGATCAAAACATGACCTCTCTGCACAAAAATGTAAAATATGGGCCTATCGCTAGCTTTTTGAATTGTCTAATCATTTTGTTTATTCCTGCCCCTTTTCACAGCCCCGTACGACAGAATTTCACATGATCAAACTTAAGTGTGCTGACGGCATAAGTACTGTAGGATCCGAAGGAGCAATTGGTAACTAAAGACAAGTGTGTTTGATCAAGGTTGCAGCTGAATTCTGCAAGAATGTAGATCTCCAGGATCAGGGTTGGGGGCCCCTGCCCTCTCCTAACAAACCACATATCAGTGGAAATCATATTAATTCCATTTTCAGAATATATATTTTTCTAAATTATGAACAATCTCAAACCGTGACCTTTATGATTGGTTTTGTGGTCCAGGATCAAATGTTAAAGTAAATAGAACATAATGTTTATTTGAAATATTATGAAAAACAGCTGTGCAAGTTTTATCCATGTTCATTATGTTTCTACCTAAGGATACCTGGATAATCTGAGATTATGCCAGCTCCAGTTTGGACTCGGCCTTTTCTGAAAATTTCAGAATACTTAAAAATTGTCCTTACATTGTAATCATGATTAAAAAAATGGAATCGTCAATTTAACCATGTTCATCTTGCTTGAATAGCATTATTACCAACACTGTACATTTCTTCCATACAGACATTACTTTGACACTGTAAAATGTAATAAATTGACCTTACTTAGAAAAAGTGAGGAAACCGACTACCTTAAAATTTCCAAGTAAAGTAGTGTATTAATTAAGTGAGCATAACTTAAAACAGTTTGTATTTACAACTTCTTAATAAAGTAAACTTCAGTACCGTTGACTCAAAATAATTAGTTGTGGTAACTTCTTATCAGTGTTCACATTACTAGAAAAATATTAGGAAAACAATTGTCTTAAAATGATCTGAACTAAACTGAACTAAAACATTTAAGTAACGACAAAAAGCAATACCTTACTTAATCCCAGAGCTGTTTATTTTGAAGTTGATATTTAGCCTCAACAAATAGTTTTCAACGAAGATTTAATAAATAAATAAATTAAAAAATTAAAAAATAAATAAATAAAATGTATATAATTTTATTTATTTATTATTATATAAATATTATTTAACTTAATAGTATTATTATTATTATTATTATTATTATATAAATATTTTATAATAAAAATTTATATATTCATATAATATTATTAGATTTATTAATACTAATATATTAAAATATAATAACATATTTATACATTTTGAACATCAAAGAATAGAAAAAGCTCTCAGATTTATTATGCTTATGTCCAATTATGCTTAATTTTGAATTCTTCCACCTGTTTTCTCAGTTCTCTCTCATCACCATTCTCTATCATTAACTTGCTTTTGACACATGACCAGTCAAAAGTTATAAATGCATATTATTGTGAATCAAGATTACTTTAATCTATTTAGTTTAACAACTTAATGTGCTAAAAAGTTGGGATTGTTTGTTAAAATATTGTAAGGTGAACAAAACGTATTAATAATAAGTTACATGCACCTAATTTTATTAGTGAGAACAGCTATTGTTTTTTACCTCTAATAACAACTCTAATAACATTACTCTTAACTGTAAAGTACTGTAAAATCATGCTTACTTTCTATAAAGGAACTTAAATGAATTATTTGTCTGTTTCAGGTCAAAGAAAGTGTGAACACATTGTTCATGTGATCAAACGTTATAATAATAGAATAGACATAGTCGAATCCCTGTGATTTGAGAAAAGGTTGTGTGGCTCTTTGAATCGGTTTAACAAACTTTTATCAACTAATCATACAGCAATGCTACAATGTAAGATCACAGTTCTAAGTGCTGCCTAAATGGGTGCCACATTGCTAAATCACAACAATAACACACAACAAAATCATAAAAGTCCTTCTTCAACCTTAGCAGAACAATACAACTTTTTCCCACCCATTATTAAAAAAGCCATTACCACACCGACTTCCATTTCAACAGCCAGACTCTGGAGTGTCTAAATATTCAGTGTATGGTGAATACAGCTCATCTAAGCCTTTCTCAAATGACGTCCTTGCACTAAAGGAAAAAAAAAAAAAAAGTGTTCTGAAATGGCCAGATTAGATTAGCGCTAGGAAGCTTTGATCTAAAGCTCACTGGCTAGCTTTGATCTGCACAAGCAGCTCTTCACCATGACCAGAACACAATATGAGCCCATTTTACTTCCATTTGTATCAATTCTATGAGAATATATGACAATGAGAAGCTCTGCTCACCGTCACTTGCTGCCATTTATCCCTAATCAGAGTCACTTCAAGTCATGAATGGCGACAGTGTTCCTGAGGGAAAAATGACCATCAAGGGGTCTGGAGATCAGAGTGGCAGACATCAAATGGAGACCATATTGACATAGAACAGCATGAGTGGAAACATACCAGGGCTAATATTTACAATTATTAAGCGACTAATAGACTTTCAAGTGGAAAGATGCAGGTTCAGTGGCCAGAAAAGCCACCCATGAATGATCTATGATTGTGGAAGGGCAATTTTATTGCATGGCAGAAGATGGGATGTTGAGAGATGGTGAGTTTAGATTTTAGATGACATATTTACTGAGGCTGGGATTTTTTTAATGATTAGCCTTTATTTTGAACTATGGTCTATATCAGGGATCACCAAATTTATTCCTGGAGGTCCGGTGTCCGGTGTCCTGCAGTTTTTACCTCAAACACACCTGAACAAGCTATTTAAGGTCTTACTATATTTGAAACACCCAGGCAGGTGTGTTGAGGCAAGTTGGAGCTAAACCGTGCAGGGCACCGGACCCCCAGGAACGAGATTGTTGACCCCTGGTCTATACAATTGATATTTAAAAGTCTCGAATAAAGAGTTTTTCTGTATTTCTGATAACAATGAACATCTATGATTAACATGGGTCTTATAATCATTAGCCATCTTCGCTGTATCTCTCTTTTCTTTACCTTGCTCAATATTATGCAAAAAAAAAAAAATAACATGGCAAGCGCAGGTGATGAACCTTTGAGCAATATAAAAGCATTTTAGATTTCTTAAGTATTTAACCGTTCAAATCCGGGCCATTCAGCATGAACAGTTTTATTTTCCATGGTGGTGCTGATAAGGGAGTTCTCGAATGTAAGACAAATGTGTCCGCCATTGCTTTGATAACACAACTATAATGTCAACAGCAATATGGATGTTGATCAGATATCTTTTTTGCACTCCTTTTTACTGATCATCATAAGCACAAACTGGGGATGCTCATTTCGGTTAATTTTACCAACGACAACCCAATAATAACTGTTAACTGTTCAGAATAATATTAATTAATTTGATTTTTATCAATTGGAAACAGTCATTTCCCCTATCTTTTAAACAGTGGGCCAATGAAGTGTTACATTTCCTTAGTTTGGAAAAAATAAAACTTAATTTAAAGCCAAGTATAATTGTAAATGGACAAAATGATGGTGATGCTGTCAGGGTTTGCTTGTATTCCACTCATGTTGTCTTCATTTTCTTTCTTCTTCTTTTTTTGTCTTAGTTCATATGTACACAATGTTAAAGCACTATATATGTTGTGTTGTTAGTCCTGTTGATTAATAAATGTATTTTTTTCACTATATAAATAAATAAAAATAGAAAAATGTCTATTTTGTGTGACACATTAAATATTGCATTGTTAAATACTGATTTATTTTAACAAGTGAACAAATTAACAACATAACTTATTAACAGAACATCTTCACGCATCTGCAGTGTTACCAACAGCTTAAAAAATGCTTTTTAAGGATGACTGAATCCTTTTCAAAAACCAGCATAGGCTGTTTTTTCCCATCCTACAGTATGTTTTTATTCTTTCGTCAAACAAAAATAACAGGCTGCCTCAAATCGATTCCTCCACGGAAAATATTATATTAATTAATGCTCCTCAGTTATTCTTACATCACAAACCTTTGTCAACATTTTTAATAGAAGTCATTATTTAAAAAATTATGTCTTGAGCGTCAGATTTTACCTTAGAGCTGGTGTGCTTTTATTTCCTCTCTTACTCCCGGTTCATGTGTGCGTGCTGTGTGTGATGCAAGACAATGACAAGGCTCATATGTTGACTTTTTGTAAAGTATAGGCTACTACAGCATATACATATTTAGTTGTTTACATTAGATATTGGATTAATTTGCATACATGTTTTATAAGCTATAAAATAAAAACCTCAGTATGGTGCAGTTATCATTATGCAAAAATCAAGAAAATCTTTGGAGTTTGATTCCTAGAATATGTGATACTGTAATTTTCCAAAAGGAAAAAAAGGTTGGTTTGTTGGTTGTACACTAAATTACTAAAACTATAACTTATTTGTTGTGTTTATGAGTGGTGCCGGAGCGCACTCCGACTTTGTGGCCTGCTTGTTTTTAAAGCAGCGCACAATTATGAAAGTTTTGTTTTCAGAAAGTTTGTGAATTAAAAGTTTAGAACTTGATTAGAATCTAAATCAATTTATATTCATCTGAATCAATTCTGAGTCCTAATATATATATATATATCAATTTTGTACAGACAATGGATATATGCTTTAAAATTGTTATTTGAGCCCGGGATTAAACTTTCTCTAGTTTGAGTGAAACAATGTAGTTTGTACCCTATTAAGTGACCTATTTTGTTCAAACTAAATATAACTGACAAGAAGGATCATTCACATTTAAAATGAAAATGCATTTCCCTCAGTAGCCCTTACATTATGCTCCATTATGCTATAGACAAACATAAAACAGATATAACAGATTCAGTGTTTTGTTGGATCTGGCAGCTAATGTTCTCTGAGCAGGATGTTACTGTCCATTAAGTGTCTAGAACTCCTGGCTAGAGTAGATGCTCAGTTTAAATCCACATTGGATTCTTCACGGGTCACCTGGTGTAGGACATGCACTGGTTGTGTCCTGCAGGATGTGTGACAAAGCTCCCAATTTCAGGACTGTTTTCATTGTATCCATCAGCAAGGAATTTAACTACAGAGATATTGTACTTGCAATAAATTTACAGTTAATAACTCCAGCAGCTTTGGAAAAAATAGTAACAAATGTGCTGTAGCATTAAATACGTCTAAACGCATCAATATGGATCAAAAATATACATAGCAACATCTGTTTTGTGGTGCAGGGCCATATCTATAGCCATGCATGTGTATTTTTTTTATAAATGCTAAAGAGGAAAAAGACTTTCTAATGAACATCAACTATTAATCTGATCCAATTAAGTCTCCCTGACAACCAGAAACATAAGAGTAGCTTTTCCAAGATCCATTTCTTTTTCAGCTAATCATAATTCAATTAATTAGTGTGCCATTAACATTATCATGAATATAAATGGTCTTCATTTAAGCCAACCTGTAATAGAAAGGTTTTTAAAAAAAATCCCTGGGCGTCACTTTTCAAGTGTGTTTCTGAAGGTCATCAGCAGCAGACAGAGTCTCTCTTCATGACTGGCATATATCCAGTGGCTCTCTAACTCTCCTCTGCACATTAAAAATACACACAGCAAACTGAAACTTATAATTGTGATGAGATACAAGCAAGAATGCCTGAAACTCTATGGAAATAAGGACTGCTTGTTTATTTGTTCACCCACATTATTTTGTGTTGTATTCCATGTGTATTTTAATTAAGTTTTCGTTTTTATTAACCTCATAAATGTTCATGTCAAATTATGATATCAAAGCAAGCGGAAAAGTGGAAATACCCCGAGGTTTCTGTTCTGACGTTTTAATGAAGGCGATAATTTGAAGTGAACATCTCACAGAATACAGCGGACCCTCAGGCCTTCACCTCCCACATTCAAAGGTCAAGAAAAGAGCAACAGCAGAAATAACAATGTGAATAGAGTTAACGACTGGGGGGCTTGATGAGTGTGAATGAGTGTGGTTTGGGGCTTAGAGGAAATCATTAAGCCTACCTGGAGGAAGGTTGGGTCTCTTTCTCTTTTTGCTGTTTTCTGTTCCGTTTTCCAGTGGACACTCAGAGACCAGAGGACCATTGGAGCTGTTGAATTGTAGCGGTTCGTTGTTTGTGGCAGGATCAAAAGGCAGCGGATTTAGACCTGCAGAGGAAAAGAACAGATAAACTTGGTGAGTTTGATCATTCTGTCAGGCATTCTGATCAGTCTGGATTGTGCTTTCTTCCTTTAAACACAAAACCATGTTTCAACTTCTTCTTCTTCTTTGTCAATTTTAGCCCCAAATTCAAAGAGAAAAATAATGTTTGGTGGTCAAACACAAACATAAATCGATCAACTCTACCTGTTTCTTTACTACTACCTATAGCACTAAATGAACATAAATTCAAATCAGACACATTCAGGCTTCAAGCATCAGGTATATTGAAAGATATGGAACAACCTACCAAAATATTCATTAGCTCTCATGTTTTCAGCTTCAACCACAGAAAGTGGCTAATAGAAAGGATTAAGCTTTCTGGAATACTTGACCGTGATTTGTCAGTTGCAAAAACCCAAGGTATTTTATTCAGACAAAACAACGACTGAATAACAAAGGCTCACCTGGGTACATCAAATCAACTTGATTTTGAGAGAAAACATTCACGTCCAGGGGTTAACGCTAAGTATTTTTACTACTGACCTGATCGGGCCAGTGGTTCAGATCTTTACTTGCCCTGACAATGTCTGTGAATCTAGAATAATTTTTTTTTTTCATGTTTTAAAATTCAAAGTGTCATGAAAACAAAAAGAGCAGTATAGAAAACATGCAGGTATTGTATTGCAGTTGGAAATTATTTAACAAAAGGTGGCTGACTTGCCAAACTAACAGCAAACTGCAAAACATCAATTAATTTTTTTGCCATGTTGTATCCTGTAAATGTCTGCTTTCAAGACATTAAAAACAGACATTTGCGTTTAGCCTCATAAGTTGATGTTTCTTCCATGTTACTGTCTCTTTACTATACTGGCTGTTACCAGATTATGGAAAAAAACAACTTGCTCAAAACATCCAATCGGATAAAAGGAACTGAAAATCAATATGGTGTTTACAGCATCACAGAGAAGCTACATTTAAAGGCTTAAAAGCACAAACTGTTTCTGAATTCTAAAACTGTATTTTCATGCATGTTTTTCCCGAGTATCTCTAACGCTGACCCTGGGCCACCGGGCAGTCCTTATTGTTGACCCCTGGCATCTACTGTATATATACATACATTTACATTCATATTTATATACTTTCCCGCCACACTTTTTGCTTTTGACCATTTTGCAAGAAAAACTATTGACTAAATGAATCATAGATAAATTTGTGAATAAATTATAGATTAGTGTATGCTCCATTTAGCCATTTTTTTATGCCAGCTATTCATTTTCTTACTGTCTGGTGCCATATTATGACTAATAGATACAGAAGGTTAGTACATGCTCCATCAGCTCTGCGTTGGGTTACCAATAAGCATATTGGGCTTTATTTTGCAATAACAATCGCCAGCAAGTACTTTAACCCTTTTTTATTTTTAAACACAGGTCAGAAATCATGTGAATGATCAATTAATTTAACTGAAAGTTTTAAAAAGAAAGAAAGATGATGCATGAATGAATGAATGAATGAATGAATGAAATAAAATGCTATTTTACTTTTTACAATATTTCTCACATGGTAGTGATAACTTAATAACAAAGTAAATAGTTTGTATGATCAATATAAAGAAGAAGGTCTCTAGATTTTTTTGTGGGCCTTTGGTATCAAAAAGTTCAGTCAAGCTCGTTACACACCACAAAAAAAATATATATATATATATTCCTCACTTTAAATCTCAAGTGATTAAAACCTAAACTTTTTTCTACTTAAAGAGAGCTCCTTACATTATAAATGTACACTGTGTGTCAAATGTATACGGTAAAAGAACAGTCAACGTGCAAACAGTCTGAAGTAGTACCTAAACTACCCAAAGTGGAAAGAACTGATTAAAAGTTTCCTATGTTTCCGTCTAGTCTGCTAGAGAATGATTCATGAAGTGAGGACAGAAATGGCCCTTTAAGACTAATTTAATGGTGTAGCTTCATTTCAATGGCGGCATATTTCTGCTCTGAAAGCCACAAAGACAGGATTATCCACACCACACATTCTCCTTCTCATTCTTTATTAACCCCTCCGTGAATTCCATTACAGAAATTGACTGCAGGTTCTGATGCTAAATTAAGCAGTGTTCTTGAGACAGCAATCAATACCCAAGGGCTCCCTCCATTTCCGTTTTAGACATTCAAAAAGAGAGAACAGATTCAACTATGCAGTGAGCATTAGAGTCAACAATACTATCAAACTAAAGATGAAACCACATAAAAAATGTAATATCACAATTATAGGGATCATGGTTATGGGTAAAATGAGCTGAAAATGCCCAAAAATAAATGTACATGCATGCGTACACAAAACACACACCTGAAAATTTAAAGAATAATAATTTTTTAACAATAATTTTGTGAGCATAAACACCATAAACATTAATCCCTGTGAACATATTCTTTGTAAACAGTAACTTAAGAAAATCAAATATGCGTATAAAAACGACACAGTTACAGCAATATACATGTAAAAATACAATCCCTTCAGCAGCATTTGATTCATACAATGACCTCCCCAGGAATACACACATTAACATTTCTTGCTTTACTCAAATGCAAGATGATGTGATTTGTCTCAGTTATTGAATGCTTTTGAAATTGCATCAAACTATTTATAGTGTTATTTATAGTGCTCTTATGTCCAGTAAAGGATATTATAGTTCAGCGTTTTTAAATAAGTTTCTATTCTGTCCTTTTTTTTAAATTTGCTCTTCATTTCAGGGTAGTTTTAGTTTGTTTGATTAATGGTTTTGTTAGTTTTAGTGTCTATTGTATATTGTAAAGACACTTCTATTTAGTTTTTTTACATTTAGTTTCAATATTTGTTTTAGTTTATCAAGAGTTGACAGAACACATCCAGAGTCGACCAAACCAAAAATTTATGTTTGTTCAGCTTATTTGAATTTGAGTTTCGTTTACTTTTTTGCTTTTCGCTTATTGTGACTATTTTATATTTTATTTTAGTTAACAACAGGACTGCACAATATATCATTTCAGCATCGATATCGCAATGTGCGAATCCGCAAAGGTCACATCGTAAGATATGCAATGTTTTTACAGCTGTTTGTTCAAACTACTTGTTTAAAATAAGCTGAAGCAATACATTTCTTAAGTGTTCAATCCACTCAAATTTGTAAAAACTAATAAGATAACTTAATTTATGTTATCCCAACACAAAACAATTGTGTGGAACACAGCATTTTTTTATAGAAAAAAAAAACATGGCTTATCATTAAACAATCTGTAATCATCCCTTATACTGTATGAACTCTTTTTCTGCATGTGACTGCTGAGTTTTAAATCATTGGTTACACTTCCAGTTTGGGAAAATTCCAGTATTCACTAGAGTAGGGAGAGCAGGGATAAAAGTACCATTTGTCATAAAATAAGAAAATACAGAAATACATTTTTGCTGTGGTTACTAACTCATAAGTGTGGTCTATCAATATCAAGTGGTATTTTGAAAAAATGTAGAACAACTTCAAATTAATTCCACTTTAAACAAATTGCACATTGTTACTTTTGATCCATTTGGTAGGGAGAAAAGTAACACACGGGTGGGTCAAAAGTAACACAACAGTATTTACTAGATTTACTGGTTAATTTGGTTTATTTTAAACATATCTGAATATGACCCTATGGTAACAGTTTATTTTGATGGTCCATTTGAGTATTAGTAGACTGCTTAATATCTGGTGATACTGTTGCTAAACAGACATTCAACTGACTATAAGACACTTTGCAAGTACATGTTAACTTACACCAACCTTAACCCCAACCAGAACCTAACAGCCTACTTATAATCTAATGAGAATTAGTTGGTTTGTAGATGCAATGTAACTTTAATTCAACAAACGGACCATCAAAATAAAGTGTGACGGACCTTGTTAATGTTAACTACAAACATATTTTGTCCGTTTTTTAAGATAAAAAAACACACTGCAAACCGCATTTTCATTTTCCTTTTTTTTTTAAAAGCAATCCAACAACACAATGTGTTATTTACTTTTTTTACAATTTAAAGAAATATATATTATAGCAATATGCATTAATTTTATAAAATATATAAATCAAAACTCTGAAACTCTAATGTGGAAGTGAAAAATAAGGTATGGCAGTGGGACATGAATAACCATTCAAACCTGATTTACTTTAAACTGAAAAACTCAGACATTGTAAACTTAGAGTGGAAGTAAAGCACTCAGTCAAGTTAACATTATCTTGTAAATTGGTTTCTCACTATATATTAAACAAACTCGATTAATGTAACCATTTTGAAGTAAAAGGGTATGTTTTACTATAGCTTTTAGTGCAAGGGCATCGTCATCCTGGAATGTTGCTGTGTCTGACGTCACAGGGTTGGTTCCGTTCCCTCAGCTGAACAGATATAGTGAAACATGAACATGGAGACTGCAAAGCCTAGTTTAGCCCAATGTTTAATTTACAAAATAATGTAAGCTTGACTGACTGCTTCACTTCCACTTTAAGAATGTTATTGCACTAAACAACCTGTAGATTGGTTACTAGGGCTGGGCAATTCGGCCTAAAATCAAAATCTCGATTGATTGAACATTTTAACATGATTACAATTAATGAACAATTATTATTATAATTCATGTTTTTGCCCTCATCGTTCACTGGCAGGTTTTGTACAGTAAATATGCTCACATATTATAAGTGAGAGATTTTTGAATGAAGGGTGCATTACTTGATTTTAAAATAATTGAAGGAAACACACACTCTCTACTATCTAAGATTATTTATTGAACATCAACACTGAACAAATGAAATTAAAACACCTATGGTCTCAAATGAACAGTCATTTTTTTTTCTTATAAAGAAGTGAAAATAAAAAACTGAGAAACAAAATAAATCATTTTTTAATGTTTTTCATGTTAAAAGTATAAGGTGTAGGGTTCCTATAGAAGAGTAGGCTATGCAACTTCACGAAGGCTATGCCGGATCATACGCGTGTGCTCAACGCAGAAGTATAAACCAGCCAGAGCAGTGTTACGTGACTCCACACGCGGTAGGGAAAGTAATTTAAAAAATTGACCTTGAAAAATTTGTTTGATTAAAGGGTCTAAAGCAGTGGTTCTCAAACTTTTTTCACCAAGTACCACCTTAGAAAAAAATTGTCACTCCAAGTACCACCTTACGACGCTATTTTTTAACCAGTATTAAAAAATAGCGTCATAAGCCTAATTAAGCAGCTACAGGTGTGCACAGTTTAAAAACTATGCAGATTTATTCCTATTATTAAGAATATGTATTATCATCAGTCACTTTAAACATTTGAAATAGTCTGAACATTAACTGTGCTTGCAGATAAAAAAAAAAGTTTTTGTTAAAATGTGCTTTTAAAAGTTCATTAAAAAATAGCGTTGTTCTTAAAAAGTAAAAAGAAGACTGCTGTACTTAAATCTAAAGTATTCATTGTAGCCTATTCATCAAAAGCTGGAGATGTTGCTTTTACCTTATAAATATAGGCTATATGTCACATTCCTACACTTTCAGACAAATCTTGAAATATATGTGAAATGTACATATGACAGGGTTTATACAGGCACAGCCTAATGAAAATCAATTCCAGCACCTATTTTTTTTTTTTTCAAGACTGACATGTATTGAAGACCTGAAAAGTATTCTCAGCAACCCATAAAACATTGCATAGGAATAGATACAAATAAAAAACATAAAAATAATATTAAATAATCATATATTAATAATATAATAAACCTGCACTAAATGCTTGTGAATTTTTTTTTGTACTCAAGGAAAAATACTATTACACTGCTAAAATAACACAAATTTTAGTAAATAATATTAATATTAGGTAAAAGTACAAAGTACTCTTTTAAAAAGTACTAGTTGGTTACTTTTGAAAAAAAAAATCTGATTTTCATTATGAAATAACTTTTTTTACGTCGAAACCTGATTGAATGGTTTAATTGCTTAAATCCCAAAGCTACATGTATAGGAAATTGCACTAACAAAGAAAGTATGGTCGATTTTTCCTTTCATGACAATTAATCTTTTTCAATAGCACTGGTAAAACTACCAAATAATCTTTAAGGCCATAGAGACACTTTTTGCCCATTTTTTTAAACGATATTTACAAGCTTTGAAAGGTTTAATTGAAGTATATGGTAAAAAGATTTAATTTAGCCTTTTATTTACATATTTTACACTATTTTTCTTTACAATATGGCACATTTGTTTCTTAAAAAGCTGTACATCACATGTAGATTTTATTTTACATTTAACCTAATCTAAAATAGAAACTTAAAAAAAAATACAAGTACACTGTCAGTAAAAAAAAATAAAATAAAACAAATGACTTCATTTTACTTGAGGTATTTGAAATATGACGACACTACATTTATCAAAGCAGTGCTTTAAGAGCCTTATTGTTATTTTGATAAAAAAACAATAAGTAACAACGGATTGCTTTGAGCTGTAATGCTTTAAGACAGATCAGAATACAGCTAAATGTATAAATCACACAAATACCTCATCCAGAAACATTTCCAGCATAATTATTTTGTCGTAAAGAAAAAAAAAAATACACCTTTGCTAAAAGTAAATTTCACTTCACAACACAGCCAAATAAGAAGACCATTAGCATTGTCATCGATCAAGTATCAATCTATTAATTTTTACTAATACTACTAATACTTAATAACTTTGAATACTTTTGACTAAATTTAGTCAAGGAACAAAGATAAATAATGTCTACTTTAATAGTGAAAAGATCGCGATTGTATTCAATCTGAGCACACAGGCGATCCTGAGAGGACTTGCAGTTCATTTAAAAAAAAAAAGCCTATTTAAAAGCTCACATATCTGTTTTAGCGATTTGCGTACATGAATGCGCTCTCGTGTTAAAATAAAGCACTCGCCACATTTGCAGAAATGAGTTATTGCGCAATACCTGCATTCCCGCGCCGCCATTCAGAATGTATTTAGAGGAGTGACAGGTCAGAGGCGAGTCGACTGGCTGTCGGAGAGCGAAACGTGCTTGTAGATCATCAAAAAGACAGGAAATATGTCCGCGGTTTAATTACTCTGCTAGACATCACTATAGAGAAAACATCCGAGAAGCATTAATCCAACAAAACATTTGTTTTTAAGTTGTTTTTTTCTATCTCTGCAACACAGAAAGCATTTGTCCCGCCCTTACGTTTCACGCAACTAGACAAGGTCGACTGTGATTGGCCATTTTTCATGTCAGTCAAATCACGCTTCAGAATCAATTCTTAAACTTCGGGAAATGATTTATAACAGCTTATGACACAATGCACTAAAATAAACATTCTAAGCAAAGCGTTGTGATCGTACGCTTCACAAAACAGCCAATGCTGATCACATCGATGTTATATTACGCATTAAAGGATTAAAAGTGTTAATTGTTTCTTTCATTGTTCAGCGGTTCCTCCGCATACCACTAGGAGGAAGCCCGCGTACCACTAGTGGTACGCGTACCACAGTTTGAGAACCACTGGTCTAAAGGGTCTTGATTACTTTTAAAAAAGAGAAACACAACTTTCGAGAAAAAAGAACCGCTACAATAATGTACTTTCTGCACTTAAAAACTGAAATTTGGACCTAACATGGACATGGTCCTGAAATCAGGTAATATTTGGGAGCTTCATCAAGAGTTGCATGCTGAATGTCCTGTTATAGCCTGGAAAGCAAATGTCAGGGCTTTGAGAAAATCGCTTTGTTACTGTCGTCTCATGTTACTTTCGTCCCCGCTCTCCCCTACCGTAATATTCAGTATATGTCCATATCATTGCTGTGGAGAACTTGTATGATTTTTCATAGTCTTCTGAAAGTAATTAGTTAATTTAAATAAGTTTCCACTTAATATTCAATAGATGAACTGTGAGAATAATAACACCACCTCTTTGTACCCAGTTTTGTTTTTCATTCCCAGGTTAATATACAGGTACACTATTCCCATAATTCAACCAAAGCATTACGGGTCAGGAAAACAACATGGCTCAAGATGGATCATTGAAAGTTTTAACAGCAACACTACTATATTCGTAACTTCCTATCCCATCGTGCTTTACGTGTTGTTTAGAATGCAGAGTGATGTCTGAGATACACTTCTGGTCGGTTTTCATGAAATATTCATCACGCCTCTCGGTTTACATTGTTTTGCTTTGTATTATTCGCCTGAAGGATACAGAGGTATGAGGCTGGGGGGCTGTCACTGCATATCCCATATGATGAGAGAAATAAAGCAAGAGAAAAGCAAAGGGGGAAAAAAGAGAGACTGACACCAAGTTCAGAGGGCACGGCTCAAAACTCCACGTCATAATCTGCCAAATCAGCTCTCTGCAGTGCGCAAACTCTCCAAAATCACACCACTCATGCGGACAAGGAGGCGAAGGCAAGACTGTTGAGAAATGGGATCTGAATGGAGAAGCAATAGAAAGGCAACTGAGTGTGAAAAAGCAGATAAGTAAAGTAGAATATGGAATATGTGACAGAATAGCAGCACTGCAGAATGACAGCTTGAAAAAAAGACAGGGGAGGACGAGAAAAAAAATAAAAAAATCGGGTGGCTGAAGACTAATTTAAACAGTGCCGAACAAGCCATCCAAGCTCTGGCTGATGCTGCGTGTGCTACTGCAGGAATGAGAAGTTCTTGGCATGTAACGAGTTGTTAATGAAACAGGAGGAACATGTTCAGCAATGATTCATTCAGTCCAGATCAAGCCTGAGAATGACATGAGCTGGAAGGGATGAGCGGTGTACTGAATATTTATAACATTTTGGTGATGACTTTGTGCAAAAAAAAATGTTTTAAAATCAACAGTATTTATTGAGTCATTTTATACTTCAGCAAATGTTTAGATGTTTGAAAAAGAATAACGTTTGAATAAATCAGAACCACACAATTTCCAGAAAATAAATCTCACTGTGTCATGTCTATCTGCAAAGGCACAAGTACCCTGGTAAACAGATATATTGTTCTGACTTTATTTTAGGGTTTAATTATCCTTATTATAAAAAATAATAATAATAAACTATCACTTGTTCCACAATATAATTCTGATTTACTACTTATAAATAGTAATATGGTTTGCTCTGTTCCACCCAGGCTCATTCTGAAAACTTACCTCTATATATAAATATGGAGAGTGGCAAATAAGTCCCAAGAGCTACTTTTTTTTTAGTTTTTGTTTTCACAAATCTTCCAGAGACCACTGTGTCTACTTTTAGACATCTCAGATTTTTCTTGTGAGCGCCATTTGCACCTGCTCTTCTGATGTTAATCCACTAGAAGTCACTGTTGACTAACTAACTGACCGAATGACCGATCGACTGACCCACCCTCCTCCCACCTTAAAACCAACCAAAAGTATTTTCAAAAGCACCGACTGACCCGCCCACCCACTTCCTTAAACCCAATCAACAATTTTAAAAAAGCAATCCAGAAAAAGAAAAGCCCTTGCCTGATTTTTACCACATTTTTTGATTTTACCACATATTTACTTGTTTATTTTTATTTTTGGCTTCTGTTTTTGTCTTACCCGCTTTTTGGAATCGTTCTTTACCAGACTCAAACCCTGTTGTCATGGTCAACTCCTCTCTGCATTTCAAGTCCACTGACCTACATGGCAGGTAAGCTGGTAATAAGGGGAAAGCCTCAATAAGGGGGTAAGCAGTAGGCGAGAAAAGGAATGGCGTCATACCGCCCCATAGCGTTCGTTTTAAAAATAAAATGTAGCCAGAAGTATGGCTTCATTGCATTTTTAAACCAAACACTACATGGCGGTATAATTCGCAGTTTCCATAATTGTAAATAACGTTATGTTTTCAGAATGAGCCTGAGCTGGTTTTGTTAATGTTAGGTTTATGCATTGGATAGGATTATGTATGTAGAACGTACATCATAAAAAATAATGAACAGCCAATAGGACAATGATAATCATATTAAACAACTCGACAATAGTGAAAATTGGTCTAGAAATTTTTATTTGATCCCACTTGATATTAGGTGGCCTTAACTAATATGCATGTACACTGAAATAAATTTTTTGTTACAATGTACTTATTGTGTAAATGTACTTATGATCAATTAAATAAATGCATCTAATTACATTTGTAAATACACTGTTGCTCATCCCTTAAACCTACCTATACTACTAAACTGGTCCCTAACCATACCCTTATCCCACCCTACGACCACCAGAAGTCTTCTGCAAAGCATTACAAGCACAGTAAGTACACTGTATTTATGTTTTAATGCAAGTACTTAGTAGTTTAAGGTGCAGTAGGTGATTGTCTACAGAAACATTTTTTTGTTGTGCTGGTTGAAAGTCTCTTCACATTTCAATAGCGCTGTTTAAAGTAAATGATCTAAATGTGTTTATGTAAGTTGCTATTCGGTATAAAGCATTCAACTAAAAGATGTTCATCCAATCAAATATTGTCAGGCCAACATCTACCATAATTCCGATGAGTAGCTCAAACTGTCTGTCAACAAATGCAGATTTGGACCTCTGCGCATTTCTGTTCACGCAGATCCACCATTCACGTGCACCCACCTGCATGAGCGCAGCGCGGTCACAACACGTGCAATCAAAAATGCTGTAAAATCAATTTGATGTAAAATCAAATGCTGAATTTAAACTTTTGAAAATCCTGAATCAATATTGGAGTTACTTTTGCACGCTGGAGGAAGGATGACACCATGGCTGAAGTATTACTGTTAGACAGGTAATGTCTGTTTTAAATCTATTTTAGTCACGTAGAGTAGAGTGTAGAGTGTGTTGTGTTATGAATGGGTTCACGGACGTGTTGTTCAGCTATTGAAATCTCCCGGCAAAAGTTTGATGTGACTATTTTCAGTTTTATAAAGGATGCCGATTTTGATTTCGTTTAACAAAAAAAATCAGTAAATATCGCTTCTCCGCTTAGCTAGCTTTATTGAGCTGAAGTTGCTTTTATATTCACATTGGTTCATTTTTTAACAATGACAGCCTTCCTATATTGTTTACCATGCTACTCTGAATATTTGCTCTAAAAAAGCAGGCACGTATGGCTTGGTATTACGTGTAATTCCTGCACACCCACTAACTGGCAAATGACATGAACTAGTGGGTTGTCTGCTATTGTCTCGTGGTGTGGAGGCGTGGCTTTGAATTACAGTCCCTTCCCGCCATCCAAAGATAATATGCTAAGCGATTAGCATTTTGGCAGATCACTTACTGCACTTTTAAGGTCTCCTAATATAAAGTGAGACTTTTCATTTTAACCCATTAAATCAGTTTTGTGTCTTTGTGAACAGAACATTTTAAGCTCTAAAATACAATAAATGTTTTCAGTCTAATTATCCAGTAAGCGAATGCACTCAAACAATCTGCTCAAATGTAAAGAAAAAAAAAATACTGATTACATCAGAGATAGCAGAAAGAACAGTTACTCATGGCCAGTTCTCAGAGAAATATTAATTTCAGTTCAGTTTCAATTTGGCTTTAAAATGCAAGCTCTGTCATATCTCTATGGTTTACGAGCCCTCACACAAAGCACTGTGTCGAATACAGGCTTATTAGAGCGCCAAAACTGCCCACTGCTTTATGTCTAAATGATTCTAAACTATTCAAAATAAAGACAGCTGCAGTGATGTACAGAAGTCGTACAGTATGAACATGTTCTTAAAAGCTCTAAACAAGTTATCTGCTGTTTACAACAACAATAGTTGTGAAAGTTTTTCATCATGTGTCCTTTGAGATGCATAAATGTGAAAATTTAACTGTTATCGGTATAGATTTTCAGTAAATCTAAAATTGGATTGGTGTGTTTTCTAGTCATATTGCCAAGCTATTATTATGATTAAAAAACACATGCACACACACAGTACAAACATACACTGGCAGTCTTAATTTATAGACACAGTAAAGCCTAGGACACACCAAGCAGATGTCAAAGAACTAGCAATCACCTCACAATGACTGTTTATGAGCCCAAAAAAAGCACATACACACTACACACAAAACAAACTAAATGGATGACTGTTGACTCAGGGTGCTTTCACACCTAGACTTTTGTTTCGGAACCTGGCACGTTTCCACCGGTAGCACGGTTCGTTTGGCATACTGTATGTGACACCAGAAATTGTGTTCGGATGCACACCAAAACAATTGGTCCGAGATCGCCTAAATGAGGTGGTCTCAGCTTGATTGAAATTAACTCTGGAGCAGATCGATTGTAGTGAGAAAGCAATATGGTCCAACGAACTAACAAACCAGGCTATATCACAGTATATTATGGATATGTAGAGAGAGAATGATGATAAGAGCGGGATTTCATCATTCCTACCGATAAATGTGCGTTTTCCGTCAGATACAAAAGTGAAGCACGCCGAACTATTAACCAGAACTGTTTATCTGTTAGGAAAATTGACCGAACTGCAGTCTTGGTTTAGCTGTTATCTCTCTCTATAAAGTAAAGCCTCTAATGCATATTTCTAGCCAACTGCTCTGTATGAGTAAGTTTTACCTCTGATTTATATTTGGTGACAATATCTGTGGGTGCCACTGTTCCAAATTAAAGGACAACTTTTCACATATATTGTCTAATTGCTCATTGTCATAAATAAAAAAAGGATATATGACAGCTGAGTGGAACGGAAAAATAAACCAAGGAACTCTGACCGATGTGAGGAGCATTTACTCACACGTGACTTGTTTTAACTATTTTGGTCCATTTAGAAACATTGCAGTGTGAAAGCGAACCACACCAAGAAGAAAAATAAGCATTGTAACAATTTTAATCCCTTTTTAGGACAAAACATTCAATTCACAGGTGTGAAAGCACCCTTAAACTAGAATGTGCTTCTCTGCCTATGTTAGAGGATATGGGGTTATGTCCTCATGCTCCGATTCGTAGCTGAACAGCCAGTCATAGCACTGAACAAGCTGACTCCTGCATTTGTGAACCAATGCATGGATCACACAAAACAAACTCACCCGACAGACACTCACTGGCAGTCTGACGTTACCCAACAGCAGACTGTCGGCCCTTAGAGATTGATTGAAGTCCACAGGCAAGCAAATCAAGGTCAAGAGTTCCCCAACTACAGTAGGAGGCCCATGGCCCATTCATGACCCCAAACAACTCTCCAGGCACACAGCACATATATATCTCTGATTGATGTTTCTTCCGGACATGCAGGACAAACTCAAGAGGAAACCACCAGCTATGACAGAAAGGCGGCACATAAACGCTAACCATGTTGACAGAGGCTATATATTATGGAAATAACAGGCGAAAGTCGATAAATGAAAGAACATCCAGTTCTGCAGAGCAAGAGCAAAAGATGACTGAAGCTAAATTCAATCTGAAGATCTGAATACCTGATCACAAGCAGCATCCCAAAAAAGATAGAAAAAAATAGATTAAGAGAGGCAGACAAAAAAGGAATTAGGTTGCTTTCTGGCTCTGACACTGTTCTCTTGCTGCAGATGGAAATGCTTCAATAGAGCCGCTGATGAGATTTAAATGAGTATTACTGTTCCTGCGACTGATGGCCACAAAGGAGAAAGACGGATGCAGATCACATACTCCGTGCAGCAGCAGGAGAACTTGCACAACACTCTCTTATCTTTGAAAGAGAGAGAGAGAGAGATGAAGTGAAAGATGAGGAGCGAAAGATGTGATGAGGGAAAGACTTTCCAGCATGCAGAATCTCGAGCAATTCCGAGCAGGGGACTCGTAGTCAGCCGGCGGCCTCTGACACCAAATGAAACTCATGCATTTATGGATGTGTTGAGGC
Source organism: Danio rerio (assembly GCF_052040795.2). Taxonomy (NCBI): domain Eukaryota; kingdom Metazoa; phylum Chordata; class Actinopteri; order Cypriniformes; family Danionidae; genus Danio; species Danio rerio. The sequence goes on along the minus strand of NC_141034.1, from coordinate 27,379,690 downwards.
AACGGATTTGATGAATGTTGCTCTATCTGTAACCTAAGACAAGTGATTCGCTAATGTGTTTACAGAGGAATTTTAAATGTCTCATCGTATCCAGAGACAAAATCGGGTACTTCGCATCAGGTGTGGCGTGATGATTTTTCTCATTCTTCTGCTCGCAAATACATTTCCATCACAATGTAACACTGTGCTTTAGAGGCCTGATGCATTCCCACCTCACCTTCGGGCCTGTGGCTCTTGATTTGAGAGAGGACCATTGTGTGCTCATAAACAAGACAAGACAAACTGTTTTGGGGGGGAACATAATCGCCTCTGTGCTCTTCTACCCACAGTGCAAGCAGGAAATGTCAACGTGTTAAGAGGGGAAAGTTTCCTTTTTATTGTTTACTCTCTCTTGTACAAGTTCACGCAAGTCTCAGGGTACAAAAGAGACTGAAAACTCTAAAGTTGTGTGGATTCATTAAATAAAGCAATCCTTTCTGTTTGCCCTCATGAGATGATTGCAAAGGTTACTGTAAAACAAAAGTGTGTCAGAAGCTGTCTGCATAGTTTCATAATGTCTCATGGAACATTATCAGCAATATATCACAGTGCCAAGACATCTGATTGTTTCACAAAACTGTGGCATTTTTCTTGTTGTATCAACCGTTTCAAAAGAATTTCATTATTAAACTTGATCTGTTCTAATATAAAACAGCACTTAACACCATTTTCAGATCAGATGACTCAAATCTAATGTAAAATCTGTTCTGGTACTGTGTTTATTTACACTTGAGCATGGCATGATTCAGCGTTTTTAAGCATCTCACAATGGTTTCTTTCACAATGAATGTAATTTACAGTAGGCCCAATCCCAACTCTACCACATAGCCCTTCCCCTTACCCCTACCTCTCGCTTTGTGCATTTACATGAAGAGGTGTGGATGTCCCAATTCTCCTTAGATTGAAGGTGTAGGGCTAAACGAAAGTGCTTGAAACTGAGATTTTCTAGGACCACACTAGAAATCAAGGGGAATACACCATCTACAAAGAGTATATGGCTGTGTCAGGAGATGCACAAATGGTCAAAAAAGTACTTTTTGGCATTATTAAGTATTTTTACAACAAGCAAACATATAACTTACCACATTATTAATAACAGTATTTGTGTTTTACGGTCATGCTTTAAAAAAAAAAAAACACTTAAATAAGAAAGCCTACTAAATTTGGCTATCTATAGTCAATAATAATAACTCTTGTATGGTAGTACAACATACTGTACTTTCACATTTGACACTCGAATAACCTGTTAGAAAAGTCTAGTGGCTGCAAATTACCTTTTTACAGTGTCTGGTATAACATTAATGTTGTTTTCTTGTGTTGACATTGATGAATATAGCCACTGCATAAGTAATAGGGATGCAACGGTTCTCGGTAAAAAAAATCGTATCGTCCCTTTGCCCTCCCACGGTTCGGTGCACCCTGTGATCTGTGGTTTAGGATTTGCATTATTAATATTGGATTGGTGATAAAAACAATTAGCACAAAGCAAAAAGTTCTGCTTTTGTGCACTTCCGATACAGTGCAAAAGTGCAAGTGAGACCAAAACAGCACATTGCCATCAGTATAAAAATAGACAGACAAAAAAAAACTAAAAATAACCAATGCCGATTTTATATGTTGTTGCAAAAATGTAATCTAAAAGCCTGGATCAGTGGTCACTAACAGGCAGCTAAGAGGAGGTCTGTGTCCAGACCCAGAAGCCTCCCATACGGATGTGAATACTCTATAGAGGTAGCGCAGGTCTGTTACTTCAGTCCCGCCCCCACTGAGTGTTATCTCATCTGATCATTCCCACTGCTTATTCAATCTGTTTACCTGTTGTCTGCTATGAAAAGTTTTCTTCTCGACTGACTGTTCCCGTTGAATTAAGGTAAGAGGCAAACACTCTCTCTTTGACTAAATTTTATTCACTACAATGGTTCTGATAAGTGATAACAGATTGTTAATAAAAATGTATTGTTGCATTGGTATCAATGTAATCAATACTCTAAAAGTGCTCAATTAATAAGATGTGTTGACAAAACAATTATTTGCATAATTGGATGAGACGGTTCGCACTTTTTTAATCTATGGTTCTTAAGCATTTTATTTGAAAATTTTCAAATTGCCCTAAAATTAATGAGCAAACATGTGCATATACAGTCAAGTGTGTGAGGCCTGTAGCATTGACAGTTGTTTGTTACCAAACTAATATGTATATTGTTCTCTGAATTGTTTAGTAACTATTTTTTTTTTCTAAGCATAGCACAAAACTGTGATACATATCAAACCGAGAGTAGCAGTTGCACCTCTAATAAATACACATTACAGTTATGGACATCGTTATGGAAACATGACATTGTTACCTTCTGTGACTTCCTGAAAATAAATACCGAAATAATAATGCAACTGGAATAACTACAGAGTCACAATCATCAATCTCATATGAAGTAAGAGCTTGTATGACCTGTGAGGTTGCCGTCCCATTGCTAGGGGTGAATTAGAAGCCCTTCCCCCTAACACTCTATTTCAAGGGCCAATGGGATGGGCTAGAGGTTAAAAAAATGAATTGGGATTGGGCCTAACTATCTGCATGTGTTCTGTGTTAACATGCATTTGGGCAAATTGATAAAATGCTTTTCCCATTGTGAACATTAAATAGACAATCAAAACTAAGTAGAGGTCTGTCACAAATCAATGAAAAAATAACTTGTAGCTCTAAATTGTGTTTTCTAAGTCCTTTAGATTGATGCATATAATTTTTTATAAACTTTATTTTAAACTCTGATACTAGTATGAGTCATGTAGTGTGAGTCATAATGTAAAAAGAAACTGGAGCACACTAAGAACAACTAAGGAATGCCATGCACAAGGCCACAAGTTAGCAAGCCATTTGATTGTCACTTGGTACATGATTATGTCTGTTTGTTTTGCTCCCATCTTCACATAATCCATCAGCCAGGTCTTTCACAGCCAAACTTTCTCTCAGGTATGAAAAATGTTTCAATTACTCTTGTAAATGAGATGCTTTTAAACCGAGAGCGGCCTCCATATTTATACCAGCCTGCTTAATTAGGCTGGGTTTAGAGATCAATTCATTCTGAGGGTCTCCAGAGACTCAATACCAGATACAGAGATTACACTCAAAAGAGAATACACACAAACTAATTTATTAGCTAAAAAAAGGCTACCAGAAAATCAGTTTTGAGGATTTTAAGACAAAGTGCAGGTGGAAAAATTATGTCAAAGCCACATGGATTTTGAACTACCTCCCCAGATCCTCTTTTTTGTTGCGAATAGATGGATGAGTTGCCAAAGCAGTGTTTAACATCTGGTCCGAAACCCACTTCCCCTGTTATGCGAAACAACATTAAGGAAAATATCCCTCCCATGACGCTAGTAAAAACAAATAACAGCAGGCTGGTGACAGAAGGGGATTTGGAGGCAGAATGCAAGAGGACAGGCGGCACAAGAGACACATTTGAATGACTACAAAGTCTGGCCAAAGAAACCAGATATGAGACGTCAAGAAATCTGATTTAAAAAAAAAAACACACACACACACACACACACACACACACACACACACATATTTCCAAGGGGCACCAAACAAATCAAACCCGGTGACAGACTAAACATCCTGGAAAATGACTCAGTCCCCTAAAGGAAATGCTAATTAAACTTAATCACACACATGAAGGAATAGTCCAGACCGAGTCCAGATGAAGAACTTTTCTTCACTGCATAAAAAAAACCAAAAAAACACAATCATAAGCACATTCTTCAGTGAATCGTATTCCCTCTTGCATGTCACATCTCGCAATTCTACTGCCAGCCCATCTGACTGTCTTTCTCCCGGTGCTTCATTGATCCCATCCACGCTGAGCTGCAGTTGACAGTCACCGCAGCTGTGAAGCATCTGAGGCGTTTAACACCAGCCAATGGGCAACTCTGTAGTATTCGCAGCTGGAATAAATGAGAATCAATAATAGTAATGACAATACCAGCAGGGCTGACTGAGGTCTCATCCCTCCTGCTAAAGACTGTATTAGCAAAGCAGCGGAACATGCCTTGTTGTGCACTCTAAGGCTTTGAAACATAACCAATGCCCGAAGTTCTGTTGTATCGTATGAATAAACACAAATCACACTCTTACAGCCTTGGATTTAGCACCTCCTGGTGTGGCGGGCTGTTTTGAGCTGAACACATGCCATAGCTGGTGCCAAATTAGTTGGATCAATGCGGGAGCGTGGATAATAACATCTCTGGTGAGCAGAGATGAAACTGATTCTTGGTGACAGTCGGTGTGGTGTGGTCTGTGAATGCTGCTGTGTGTCATCAGTGGTTGGAGAGAAGCTCGATTTTCTCAGGTCTGCAATATCAAAGGCGAAGTCAGCAGGACAGGTCTCTCAGTGTGGACGCTGCCTGAAGGGGCGCCTACGGGGACTGGACTTGACAGAGAAGGCCTCAGAGAATCTTTACTATGGACTCATGCCATCCAGCACTGGTCTTTTAAGTGGTAATGAGGTAAACCACATGGTCAAGGTCATAGGGGTGGTTTAAAGATCTCAGGGTTTGAATGGAGACAGGATGACAGACCAAAGTTATGAATTATGAAACTATAGTAATGCTTAGTCTGTCATTTTATAACATTGCTTGTCCTTTTTATGGTCATCTTTACATTCATTTTGATATATTTTCTGTATACTATGAACTATTAAACTGTCCCTATAACATGTACAACAAGCAAGGCTTTTGATAGCATTCAAATCTTCTCATTTTTGCTGTAATTCCAGCGAGCACCCCTAAAACTGATAAGCAATGTCCTTTAAGTTGCATATGAAAAGCATCAAAGGTCAAAACTGAAGGAAAGGTCAACTAAAAGGTCAAAGTAAATGAAAGCATAAAGATACTGTGCTACACATTTGAGCTGTGCAGTGCAGACCGTTTATCAGTATGGAACAAAATGAGATGTTGTGTAGTGTGTTTATTTTATCTCTCTATATATATTTAATGTACTTGTTTAATTTTTTAAAATAAAATTTCAGATTATCAAGACATAAATGTTGGACTTACGGTCCTGTATTATGGAACAAACACAGAAAAAAATCAATGTAAAAAAGAAATCATGTGAACAATGGTACTTTAAAAAAAATCACTAAATCTGTTGTTGATAGGAACAAAGGCATATTCAACATCTGTGTGTTTACATATTTATTTGGCAGATGCTTTATCTAAAGTGCTACAAACTAAATTGAAGTTAAATATTAAATCAGTTCTTGCATTTGCTGAGATTCAAACTCACAAGCTTGGTGTTACAGTTTCATAATCTACTGAAAACTTTGTCATTTATTGCATTAGTTTAACAAATTAAATGTTTTATTTTTGTTTGATGCTGTTAATTAATACATTTTATCTATTTTGTAACTGGGCGACGCAGTGGTGCAGTAGGTAGTGCTGTCGCCTCACAGCAAGAAGGTTGCTGGTTCCTCGGCTGAGTTAGTTGGCGTTTCTGTGTGGAGTTTACATATTCTCCCTGCATTCGTGTGGGTTTCCTCTGTGTGCTCCGGTTTCCCCCACAGTCTAAATACATGCGGTACAGGTAAATTAGGTAGGCTAAATTGTCCTTACTGTATGTGTGTATGGATGTTTCCCAGAGATGGGTTGCGTCTGAAAGGGCATCCGCTGTGTAAAAAACGTGCTGGATAAATTGGCAGTTCATTCCGCTGTGGCCAGATTAATACCGATTAATTCATTCCGACCCCAGATTAATACAGGGACAAAGCAGAAAGGAAAATTAATGAATGAATGTTTCGTAACTGATGCTAGTATGGAGCCAGATTAGTTTAAAAATTAATACATTTACAAAGTTTAATTCATACAACGACAACACAAATTACATTTGCAAAATCCAATTTCTAAGTTCAAAACATGATTCGTAAATACACAGATCCAATTTGTCAATTAAAAACACAATTTGTAAATACACAAATTCAGTTCTTAAATACAAAACACAATTCATAAATACACAAATCCAATTTAAAAGTTCAAAACACGATTCATAAATACACAAATCTAACTCATCTGGTGAAAATATTTATGATTTTTACTTGCGAATTCACGAATTGTGTGTTGTGTTTTGAATTTACAAATAGGATTTTGTAAATGTGAATAGTGTTGTTGATGTATGAATTACATTTTGTAAATGTATTATTTTTGAGACTGACCTGGCTCTATACTGATGCAGTTCTTACCATCAGATGTACATATCCAATATCAAAACTAATGGTGGGCCGTTATCGGCGTTAACGTGCTGCGTTAATGCGAGCCTCTTATCGCGCTATTAAAAAATATTGCCGTTAATCTATTCTCAAAGTTGCTTTGGGAGCTGGGTCTATTGCTATGATGACTTTCACCTTGATATTGTAGCGCGGATGTATACCTGACCAGTGAGCCGTCTAACAAAAAAAAGTGCCCTTCTGAATCAATTCAGCAGGGTGCCTGATGCAGGATGCCTGACTTGTAACTGCAATTTGGCAGTTTCATTTTAACTCATGAATAGGGTTGGGAATCAATTGGGATTTCTTTGATACCGGTGCTAAATCAATACTATGTGTGTGTGTGTGTGGGTGTGTGTATGTGTGTGTGGTCCTTTACTGACAGCCGCGTGTGTAGAGCTTGTTGGAAAATAATTTGAAAAGTCCTACATGATGATAATAGTTTGATCGCAGTGATTACTTCAATAATGCCACTAATATATGCAAACTCCACATGTCTTAATTCCATTTCTGTTTAGTTCAGTTATGACTTTAATCAGATTAAGTCGATCAAAAATCGCTGTTTTGAGCTTGTGGGCCAGCAGTTCTAAATTCAAGTTGAACTAATTAAACAGTTAGTAAACACAAGTACATCTTATTGAACATCATTTATTTTCATCACCAATTATCATAGTAGAACAGTTTCTCAAGCAGTTTGTTATGAATTTTGTTAACAGGAGATTAGCCCCTGGTCTAATGCGCCACCTAGCTTGAGAAACTTGTTCTTAAAGACTTATTATTAGGGTAGCACACATGTTCTGAATGCCTTCGGCAGAATTCATATGAGCCATTTTAATGTAGATTAATTCTGAGATTAATCTAGATTAAAAAATTATCTATGCCCACCTATAATAAAAACATAGCTAATATTGTTAGCAAATGCACTTCTTACAAAAAATACTGATATTTTACATTTTATTATTATCAAAATGCCCAAACGTTAATCTGGAACTACTGTAAACACAATTTGCAAAGAGAAAACAGGAAAATGGCTTAAAATCTGGGCTGGTAACCAGAAGGTCATAGTTTTAATTCCCACAAGAAACTGATCCATGAACAATTAACACATTACACCAGGAGCACTTTAAATAAAAGCAACAAATAAGCAAATTAGGAAGCAATTGTTCTTCATGAATTTCTTCTCATTAAGCTAAGTGAAAGGTGGGAAAGTTTGTTCAGCTGCTTACATCCCAAAATTGTGGTGCAATTTATTCATTTGAGCTGAACGACTGCCTCCTAATCGATACCACCTGTGCAGAAAGCGTGATCAAAGCTTTCAGTTAAGGGTTCGAGGAGACCCCAGTTACACTGAGCGAGAAGTCTAGCACTACAAAAAGCCTTTCCAGAATCTGGCAGTTAAAGCCACTGCTACTCCACAGCCAAAGTGTTAAAGCATGGAGAAGAAGCACATGTACTGTAGCTCCTTACTGGAGACAGAGTTGTTAAAAATCGTTCCCCTCACAAGCCGAACCCCGGTTTTACACAGCGGCACCTGCTTTCAATGTTCCTAAGTGGTGTTTCTTCCCAGCCATCTTCCTTTTTACAATACAGATGTTATTAATACCAGCTGTGGCAATGCCTCATAAATGATTTATTCAAAGGCAGAACTACTTCCATCAAGTTCATTCAAACAGCGGAGGCCAGGAAATGGAAGAGGCTCTCCATGCTGGTCTGCAGAGCGCTGGGTGAGCCATTAATCTTCTGAAAGCTTATAAAAAACAACTTAACTGGGAGATCAAGCCTTGTCTATCTGTCTAAGAGACAGAGAGCGGGGCAAATGTATGTCACAGAGCATTACAGACTCCAACCTGACAAATTCATATGGACTTTTCCAGTCTCCGACATGGTCCAAAATGGAAAACAACCCACTTAATGCCCCACTGATGGGATTCCATGTCAAAATGTAATAATGCTGCACATTGACCTTAGATTAACGTCTTGACCTATCTTTGTTTTTGAGAACTAAGCATCAGGAAAAACTTTGTAGTCTTTCCAACAGTCAATCTTAGCCTTGGGAAAATTTGAATAGCCGCCTTGGGGAAGAAAGCACTTAGCTGCACATCCATACAGAGGTCACATTGTGCAGCTTAGCCAACAACGCACTAATATAATTGTACAAGGGTTACATTCTTGAGGCACTGGAGCGGTCAGATTCACACCGGGCAGCATCGTGCCGGCCAACAGATGTTGTGAAATAAATAATGGTGGGCATGGAGGGTTGTAATTTCTCAAGGTCGACTGGCAGCCCGTCCTTGCCTCTCTATTGTTGCAGTGACTGTGAGCAGCTCGGAGAATGGGATCCAAAATTAGCTTTAAGCAAGCACTATTCTACTTATGCCCCTGAGAGTGGTGATGATAAGTCGTCACAAGGCCTACGAGCAACACTCAGGAAGGCGCAGCGCCGGAATGTAGATCAGGGGTGTACAATGAAAAGAACCGTGTGGCTATTCCTAGCCGAACATCTAACGCATTAGCAAATATACACATTGACCGTGTGAGATCGACTGCAATGTTGGCCGCTTGAACAAACAAGGTGCATGACTGCCCCGGCTTACATAAATGTCGTCAATTGTGTGAGGAATTTTTCCGTGTCTATTAGAGTTGGATCGATACCAAGAGTTTGGGTTTGGTATGACATCAGTCTTTGATACTGCAGTATCCTGACTAAATCAATACCTTGGGTTACAAATGAAAGGACAAAGAGAAGAAAAGGAAAAAAAAAACAGACTCTAACCTTTGTGGTTATTGCATTCGATACAAAACAAAACTCAAATAAAAAATAAATAAAGTGATAAGTCAATTGAATACACTTATATACTGTGGTACATTTAATTGACATTAATTGTGGTACATTTAATTGACCATACAATTATTTATAAACTACCTTTCAGAAAACCTTAAGTTTCATACAATTGTTTTGCAGTTCACCATGTTGCATGTACATCACTTCTCAACACACACATGCTAGATTGAATTATTTAACTGCTGTGCTAATTAATTTTTTTTTTGTAGTTTCCCAATCAAAAGGTTAACTTTTAAATAAATGTGACTTTAAACATGGTGTTTTTATTTCCATTATCCTGTGCCTCTTGTTTTTAAAAGCAAAACTGGATTCTTCGTGAAAGGCCACTTACACTACCAAAGCAATATCATACAGTATTAAAGGGTACAGTTATTGCTGTGATTCCACAACAAATGCCCTTGATGGATTTGTGCTGAAGGTATTTTGAGGATTATATGTAGTGACACATGAATTTAAAATCAAGTTTGTACACAGAAAAGCCGAACTGAACCATTTCTGAGTTTTTAAGTAAATACCGGCTTATTTCACTTTATAACTTAATCCCTGTGTATACTTGCATAATGGCAATATTGTAATGTGGCAATTTTCTGATACATACAGTATATACCTGTCCTAACTAAATTTGAAAACAAAAAGTCAAAACAACATAAAAACTAAAACTAATGAAAAATCCAAAACTATTGTAACCTTTATGCACTTGGCTGAAAATGAAATGGAAAATAAAAGTTTTCCCTACTTAACATTTAATTAAATAATATGAAGCAATTTTAAATTGAAAAATCTTTAAAAAATTAACTCAATAACTTAAATTATAGTTATAATAAAAAAAAACACCCACAAGATCAGTGGATGAGTTGAGAAGTGTTATTTTACCAGCGTTGTCATGACAATACAGCAAGCAGCATGAACAAGTATACTTTATACTAGAGAATGTCCTGTCGGCATTTTTGAGCAGACTTTGTTTTCTGCTTAACTTTTCCCATTCATGCATAGATAAGTATACATGTATGCAGATTATCCACAAAGTAGATTTTCAGCTATTTTGAACTTTGATTGTACATCGTGTGCAAGCTAGTCTAAGATGTGCTATGCGGTCTTGTACTTTGGTCGGCGAGCAACAATCTGCCCTTGCATGGCCCAAGCTACTGAAATAAATAGGTTTCACAGTAAAGTGTTTTCAACGTATAGCGTAAAATCAACTATGCGGTGAAAGAGTATTGCTGGGAAAAATAAAAAATAAAAATAAAAACAAGGGTGCAGCAAATTTTTTTTTTTTTTTCACCAAAAACAAAAATGATATTTTAACCAGTAATTTTTAGCAGCAGAACAATATGTGCATCCTAAACAACAATTGACCTATATAACAATAGATAATACTAAATGATATTCTATATTAAAATATTAATTTACATCTTGCTTATAATTAGATATATCCTAATGGTTTGAATGATGGTGTTTAAAGCAGGAGTCTTAAACTCCTGGCCATTTACGCCCTAAACCCCCACCCCCCATAATTTCGCCCAATAATTTCACCCAATCATTTCATTATTATCAGTTTTATACCACCTGTATTTTTTTGTACAAACGCTTCTTCATGGCTTATATGTTATGCTGGTGGTGTAACAAATATGATCATTTTGCTAATATTATATTTAAATGGTCTCATTTAATAGATTTTCCTCATATGCATATTAAGATTTGTATAAAAACTATGTACATTAGTAAAATTATACTGCTGGTTGAATTGAACATGTTAATATAAATGTGAAAGGCTACATACATGTACTTTCCCCCTCTTTGTTGTAGTTTTACAAAAGAAAAGTTACTGAGAAGAACAATTGCCAGTAAAGTCATTAAAGTACCCCAAACTTTCTGCTGTTCTTACTCTATCTGGTAAACTTTTGGTTAAGCAACAATCGGTTGGGACAGAATTATAATAATTATATATTATTAATATAGTATTTTCGTAGCGGTTTAAACTCCCCCTTTAATATGTACAAGGAACAAAAAGCTAGAGTTTTAACTGTATATACTCTGTGGAAGAGTGTGTGCCTAATGCTCGGCCACACACACACAACAGCCAAATACAGTATATATTTCAGCAGATGTGCAATAGGTAAACTTTCTAATTTGCATTATCACTGATGACTGGTAATGCAGTTTTACTTTCAGTTATATTAGTTATATTGAAATATTAATGTTATGTCTGTTGTCCTAAGATGCAATTACGTCAAGTTTAGGCCATCCTATGATTTGTCAGTCACTGAAATGGCCTCAAGTCAATTTGAGTTTAAGATCTCTGGTCTAAAGACTTATCAAATAATTTGTACTTTAAAAAAAATTTTTTTTTGCATTTTATTTTATGAATTATGCCTGATTATGGCATTTTACAATTATGCCTGACAAGATTAGTATGACATAATTATAGTAATTATTTATATTAGTATAAATACTGCATTCAAACAAATTCTGGTATAAATTTTGCACGAGCGTTACGGTGGCAGAGTGAATAGAACGATCGCCTCACAGGAAGAAGGTCACTGGTTCGAGCCTCAGCTGGGTCAGTTGACATTTCTGTGTGGAGTTTGCATGTTCTCCCCGTGTTAGGGTGGGTTTCCTCCTGGTTCTTCGGTTTCCCCCTCAAGTCCAAAGACATGTGTACAGTTGAACTGGGTAAGCTAAATTGGCTGTAGTGTATGAGTGTGAATGAGTGTGTATGGATGTTTCCTAGAGATGGGCTGCAGCTAAAAGGGCATCCGCTGCGTAAAACATATGCTGGACAAATTGGCAGTTCATTCCGCTGTGGCGACCCCAGATTAATAAAAGGACTAAGCAGAAAAGAAAATGAATGAATGAATGCATAAATCCTGCACCTTTATATCAATGAATCAGAAGGCCACACAGCTTCAGCAGGTTCATTGAGTTTCTGCATTTCTGTCTTTGCCACTGACCTTTGAGGGCGAATACAGTTCCCTCATAGAAGTGCGAATCACAGATGTGAATTCATCAATTAAAGGTGGTGGAGGCAGCCGCAGCGTGTAAACATTGATGCAAACGTGCTTTTAGCAGAGCGTGTCCAGCACAGCAAAGCCTTTATTAGCTGTTTGGTGAACGGTAAAGCTCAAAGGCCACTCTCATCAATGGCGTACAGTGTGTGTTTTCTGCACCTGCGCACATGAAAGACTGCTTAACTTTAAAAACGTACATGTGCACACAAATAAACATAAACATGGCACAAATAGATCTCTATGTGCATAAAGGAGCCCTAGAAGCTGAAAATACTGACGTCTGAGTGCTAATCTGTTCATGTTAATTATATTTTTAAACGTTTCACTGCTCATTAGGGGCCAGGCACAACCTCACTGTCTGATGTCAGCCCAACTCACTGTGGCTCTTTGTTGGCTGGGCTTACTGTACATGAAAACAGTTTAGTTATTAGTCCTTACTGCTGAATAACCATCTGTGCTCTGCTCAACTTGAGTCAAACATGTAAACACCAGCAGATGAAAAGCTGAAAATCATACCACTCTCTGTTTCACCTTGTTCTAATCGAGCACAGCATTACAAGTGTCCAGAGTCAAGCAGACAACTATTTCTGTCCACAAAGAAAACAAAATACTCAACGAAGTAGAACTCACTGCCAGTAATGATAAAAAAATACAATTTATTAACTGATTAATGTTAGGTAGTGCTGTCGCCTCACAGAAAGAAGGTCGATGAGTCGATCCTTGGCTCAATTGGCATTTCTGTGTGGAGTTTGCATGTTCTCCCTGCATTCGCGTGGGTTCCTCCGGGTGATCCGGTTTCCCCCACAGTCCAAAGACATGCAGTACAGGTGAATTGGGTAGGCTAAATTGTCCATAGTGTATGAGTGTGTGTGTGTGAATGTGTGTGTGGATGTTTCCCAGAGATGGGTTGCGACTGGAAAGGCATCCGTTGCGTAAAAATGTGCTGGATAAGTTGGCGGTTCATTCCGCTGTGGCGACCCCGGATTAACAGAGGGACAAAGCCGGCAAAAAAATGAATGAATGAATGAATTAATCAATGTTAAACAATAAATCTTACCTATTATGCCTCTTTTTACAAGACATAAAATAAGTCTCTGATGTCCATAATGTAAGTGAATTTTCAGCTCAAAATACTACTTTATTTTTTGTATAACTCTTTGAGATGGCTCCTTTTAGGCTTTCATTCAAAATGTGCCATTTTGGTGACTGACTTTAAATTCAAATGAGGTTGTGCTCCCAGACCTCTTTCCAATGAGGATGGAACGTGCTTGTTTGTTGTAAAAATGTGTAATAATGACAAATAATACTAATTTGTGGATCTCCTTAATTCTGGGTGCAGCTGTGGTTGGTATATTCTAGGAAATTTTCTTACCCCTTGGCTTCAAGTGTGGTCCTGAAAAACTTTGTTTGAATGGGTATCTAACCCCTTGCCCTTAACCCTACGCCTTCAAGCTAAAGAAAATTGGCATACCCCTACCCATTCGCAGGAACGCGCAAAACGAGGGGTAAGAGAAAGAGCGAAGTGGTAGAATTGGGATTGGGCTTTATTGTGTTTCTATCACTCCAATATGACTGTGGACACACTATACCTACACACAGTTCTGTCCAAACCGCTTACAAAAGATGATTTTCATCATATGTGCCCTTTAAATGAACTGATTATCAAAATAATGGTTTGTTTGCAATAATAGTATGTTATTTATATACCATTTCCTTATTAGTAAGGACACTGATACTGATAAAAAGACAGCCTTGGAGTATTATTGATATTTTTTCTTTTTAACAATAGTTAATTATCTTAATAAATGTTTTGGTCTTCTAAAATGATCCTCCACTCTTTGCCATGTGTTCCGTTTATTTTATTTTTTCCAATGGCAGCCTAATAGCTGTGCTTGAGCATCTCAGCTGGAAGATGTGTCATCTTTGGATTTCAAAACCCAGCATGAGTCTGCAGGGGGCCTGGAGAGAACCCATTCACCATCAGACTCGAAGCACACAGACTGGACAGTAGTATTACCAGTTTACCCTTTTCAACACACACAAGTAGAAAAGACATACAGATCTCTTGCATCATGAACACAAACAATAAAAATCGCAAATGTTCAAATGCATTCAGAATAGGTTTGGCTAGGTTACTTTATAAGATGGGTATTGACTTAGATCTACAGTTCTGATTTAAGTTTATTTAGATTCACAAGCTCTCAATTTGATTCAATTCATTCCTCTCACATTGAAACGTCTCTCTCTTTGCAATGCTTCGGGTTTGTTTGTCAGTCTCTTTCACGGTTTTCAAACACATCTCTCTTTCTTTGCATTCAGGTTTCTTTCCAGCTCTAATGTCTGAATATGGCCCAATGCACGAATATGTTTCCATACAAAGTGTATCTGATTACAGATAAACTGTATAAGAATTTAAGTGATTTGCCATTATTCTATATCATTCAACCATACCGCTTTTCTCCTGACATGTTCTTGTGTGTCCCACACTTAACCTGGAATACAAAATAACCTCAATGGATCTGAGTATCGATATCGCATTGACCACTTTTTAAAACAAATATTAATTGAATGATTTTTTTTGGCCCAGCTCAATAGATTTACAGTCGCTTTGGTTTTTGTAGAGTGTGGCTAGAGAATTGAATGTGTCTTCTTTTTGGCCATGTGAGCTCACAGACAGGTTCACCCCTGAGGCTTTGCCCAGAGCTTACAAGTACCTGACAACCACACCTGCCTCCACAGCCTGAGCCCGCGGCGTACAGCATGACCACAGCCAAGCCACGCAGAAACACAATTCAATTAAACATGTCCACTTAAAACTGCACACAACTCCCTTCCCTAAATCAGCCCCTAATGAAGGTCAATGTTATGCAGAGCTGCAAAGAGACAACTGCTCCGGCTGGGTCTAGTAAAAGTTAATGTATTCCCACTAGAAAATGTGACATTTTCTTACTCAAAAATTGTGTCCAGCTCCCTCTGGCCCTTTTTCAGTTGGATGATACTCTCCCTGCACTGAGGTGCTAATCTTTAGTTTGTGCCAGGCTAGTCACTGTGATTTACTGACCTGGACACAGAGACATACGTTGTTTTTAAACAGCAAAGGCAGCAGGCAAGGTACATCTGAAGAAGCATATATATGAAAAAGCTGCATTTACACTGATAGTTTAATGGGGCACTGAGGTAACAGGAATCACAAATGTGTTTGTTTCAGCCACTAAAATGTGTTTTATGAGTTTGTCTGTTGTGCTCTTAAGGTCTTCCCTTTTTTTTTGGCACTTAAAGGGAAAGTGTGCCCCCAAAGCAAAGTCAGTTAATAACCAAAAATAATTTGCAATAATAATTATAAAACTCTCTTGATCTTAAATAAATTTTGCTGCTGTAATCAAAATTTTATGAAGACAGTTCAACAAATACATGCGTAAACTATTTTGTAAAAGTTTCTACAGTTTATGTAGACTCTACTGTGGTTATAATCAAGAAACCATCATATTGCCTGTGTGCATTTGTGTGCTACATTATCCACCCCAACAGTCAAATTTTGTAAAACAAAAATAAAACAACTAATTAATGTTGCAGGCTTGTCCCTCTCTGCTTAAAACCACGCTGTTTACAGAAATCTCCAATTTATTTTCAATGGACAGTGATTCACCTGACTCACAATTCGATACGATTCACGATACTAGTCTAACGACTCACGATTTAGTCACGATTTTTTACCCAAATTATTTGAAAGAAATTTAAGGTGAAGAGCTCTTTTATTTTTTTCCTAAATGCTGCACATAATAAATTTTCTGCCATAACTAAATAGCTATTTTAAGTACAAACAATAAAAAATGAGTAATAGAAACGGATTAAAAAGCCTATCAATGTTTTCTGCCATAAGCTGAGGTCTTTGCATTTACAATGTCCCCTGCTGAAAAATACACTTTCACTGGGGACTGAGATGGCGGGTGTGGAGAGGAAACCAGAGAGCAGTGTGTACAGAGGTGGTCAACAGGCCCTCTGATCCAGGGTACTGGCCATCTGATAATAAAATTACTAATTATATGGAGAGAGACAAAAGTTGAACATGATTATGAAGGAAAATCATTAATAATACTTGTTTAACTAATTATTATAAGTATCAGTGTGATACACGTAAGAAGAGATAATCTTGAAAATTTTTAAATATTTTATATTAATAAGCAAATTATTATACATAAACTAATTTGAAAAGGAGAGGGTAAAAATAATGTAATACCTGCTACTATAACGATCAACTTTTTCTTTCAGTGTGAAAAACATCTCCACACTTTCGCTATGAAAACACTAATGCACCGTGTGATCTCCGTAGCACTCATCGGAGCAAGCGGTGCTGCAAATCATCTGGTCTGCGTGGTTTGACTTATTAATAGCGTTTTACGTATAGAAATCTCAGACAGTAGTTTTTCGCTGTGCTGATGGTTTACGTGCATCAACATTCATTGTTCTGTTAATGTAGGTAAGTGTCTTTTTGCAGTATTTGCACACAATTTGTGTTTTGTCTGGTGCACTTTATTGCTGTCATTTTAATCTGTAGGCCCACCTCTTATTGGCAACTGATGTGCAGGTAAATCGAGCTTGCGCCTGTTACCACAGCACCGCCTCTGTTCAAAAAATGTATTGCGGCTCATTTAACATTTGTACCGATTTGAATAGTCACATATCTGAATCAATTTTCAACCAACTCAAGGTGAATTGTTACATCCCTAGTGATGATACCAGCAGGTCAAAGTAAATTAAGTATAATTTTGCATGTACTATTATGTTTTACCAATACTTGCTTACTTCACTTCAAATATAAAATTATGTCATTATTTACTCATCTTTATGTCAATCCACATCCAGAATTTTCATTTATCTTTTTCATTTAGAAAAGCATTACCTTATCAGCTCTTTACAGAACTGGTTCTTTTTTGTGCAGTAGATCTGAATGCTGTAAACATTTTTTGCATATACCCTTAATGAGAAAATGTCAGTCTTTCACAAATGTTTTGAGACTTTGAGACTTTCCTCTCAGGGTTGATAAAAAATATCTTAATTTGTGTTCTGAAGAATTTCGTACGAGTTTGTAAAGACATAAGGGTGAGTATATGATGACAGACCTTTCAATTTGAGATTAACTAACCTCAGTAGTGCAAAGATGCCTTTTTAATATCCAGAAAGGTAAGGAGACTGTCAGAAGAGAGTTGGCTTTTTTATGTGCTCTTCATCTGCAGCTCCTGATGTCTGATGATCCACGGGGAGTTAAGGTGAGCTCGACAGCGTGTTGAGAGGATGAGGAGGGTCAGGATTACACTGAAAGTGAATGTGAGCCGGTATGGGAGGCAGGAACAAGATGAGAAAGCAAGACTGCAAGACTCACTGACCAGACAGACTCTTGTTAGGGTCTGGGTAATGTGGAAAATCCTGAGCATGCCATTCTCCCCCCATCCCCACTAACCACTTTTTCTTCTTCCTGTCCTGAAGAGGATTTTGAGACGCCACGATTATACTTCACCTGAGCTGCATACTGATGAAGCATGGCTGCAGACTATATCGTTTTCACAATATGATCAGCATCGAATGTGCAATTTAGAGTTATTTAGATAGGGTAACAAAGCACAGGTTTCATCTTATCATTCTGTGACACATTCTTTAAATGCATTTGCATGCCCAAGGGCATGGTAGTGTGAATATGCGGTGCAAACGTGGTCTAAGCTAGGACCGAACCAGCGATTCTTTGTATGGGAGTTGGTTGCTCTAACAAGAAGGCTAAAGACCATGGCCTCTAGCGTCTGTTTTACCTGCATAGCACTCCACTAGCAGGCCTCCGTTACACTCATCCCAAGTCTCTCTCCCATCCCGGACGAGCCCCCACGTGTAACCCACTGGCCCTACTGTACCCAATGTGGTCTAAGCTGGGATCAAAACAACAATTATTTGTATAGGAGTCAGTTGCTCTAACAAGAAGGCTAAATAACATGGACTTTGGCCTTTGTTAAACTTAGTTGAGACGCATTGTTGCTATATTGAGGAAAATGAAATAGACAGCGCCATTGACCAACTAAAAGCTGGTCCAGAGTCAATAGATCAGGTTTTTGTTGTTGTTATTTACAGAGCATGTTAGTGATAGGTGGGTCCAAGATGCCCATACAGATTGCTTATTACACACTCTGGGATGTGCAGCACTACCAGGTACTGAAATAATTTTTACCAGGCTGCAAGAACGCAATAATTACTATTATATGCAATACTTTAAGAACCAATATCCATATCTGTGCATATCACAGACCAGATGCTGAAAGCACTACATCACTCCACTAGAATTCGAAACATTTCTAAATGTTTAGAAACCAAATTATAAATAAACTGAATAAACCAAAATGCATCACCTAACACTGAGAAACTTCTAAACAAATGAAAATTATATCTTTAATTACTCTCCCTTGACTTGTTTCAATCCCATTTGTTTCAGCCATAACTATTGACATCCATAATAGCATAAGTAAATACAACAGAAGCCAATAGTTACAGGTCTCCAACAGAACGAACACAAACTGGAATGGAACAAGCCAAGGGTGAGTAAATGATGCCCGGATTTGAATTTTTGGAGGAACCATCACTTTAAAACCAATGATTCACAATGCCTAGTGCATTTCACTTCATTTGCCTACATCATGCTGTGCAAGCAGCTGCTTCCTCTGGTGCAGGGTTAAATGACAACATACCCAGTGCAACAATAACGCAATCAACTTATCATATCAGTGGCCAGGGAAAAATAAATCCTCACCCCTTCTCTAGTTTCCTCTAGCCTCTAGGGAAGAAGTGAAGGTTAATTTATTCAAATAGCCCCACTACTCATTTCTATTTTATTAAATGCAACTAATGAATCTTTGGTTTGCGCTTAATCAGCTTTACACTGTCTCACAGCTCCTTCCAGAAACACTACGGCCAGTGCCACATGTCAGAGAGACAGAGCCGAGTGCTGCCAGGGAACTGGCTCTGATCATTTCCAGCAGATTCACATGCAATAAAACAGACCAGGGAGACAAGGAGAAATGACATATCAACTGGATACAAAGTGATGAAACTAAACAGGCAGCAGAAAAGACGAACACTTCACAGTAAGATTCCACCCCTGACTCATTTGACAAGTTACTTATGCAACACTGGGAAGAGATTGTACTTTTCACATCAGAAAAAGTACCCAACATACAGAGCAGAAGAGAGAAAGACTTGTTGTAAAAATGTTTTAATCTAGTTCGGATTCATGCTACATAGTTCTCAAACTACACATAAGGTTTAAAGCTAACAAGAACATTTTATTTTTTATAGAAATCACAGGACTTAAAAGAGCAGGAGTTGAAACACAAGAACTGCTAGCAAGGCAGCAAAATAATAAAGCTATATGTAAACGTAGACTGCATTACTTCTGTATGCTTCAGGCAAACCATGAAATCCCCCATCAGCAAAATAATGTGTCTAATAATCAACACTAAGGTTTTAAACTGGACCTGTGGTTTCAGTTTCTTTTAATTGTCTTGAAAATGTCAATGACTCGCAACTAAAAAGAAAAGAACAATCAAATAAGTAACAGTTACAATACTGATAAAATATTGATTAAAATATCATTTTATTATTACTATTACTACAACAACATTTTAGATTCCAAACTACTAATCTGAAACATTAAAAGAAAATAATTAGTCATTGATAAAACAAAACACAATAAACACATTACATGCAAAAACACACATTAATACAACAAACCAATGCTCTAAGTTGATTATGTATGAAGTAGAGGTCCACGATTCTGGCTAAAATGAGAATTGCAATTTTTTTTGCCTAAAATAAAGATCATGAGTTTTTTTTTAATTATCTTGCCATTTTCAAAGACCCGCTACTAAAAAAAAATAACTATAAAATAAGTTATAAGCCTTATACTGGTAAAATATGGATTAAATAAAATAAAAATACTGTTTTAGTTGGTATCTAACATTTTATTGTTACTTATTATTATTATTATTATTGTTATTATTATTATTATTATTATTATTACACCAAGATTTAAGGTTCTAGGCTAAATGTAAACAGTAAAAATATTTCTACTAAGAAAAAATATTAAGCTGAAACATTATTAAAGGAAAATGATTAGTCATTCATAAAATAAACACCAAACAAAAAATAAACAAACAAAAATAATAAACAAATAACATGCAAAAACACATACTAATATAACGAACCAAATTTAAAAATAAGCAATTTTCTAATGTTCTAATGTTCTAAGTCACCTTCATGTACGAAGGTGTTCAGGTACAGAAAATGGAAAAAACAAAAAAAAAACTAATCTAAAGTAACAATACACAGTCCACATTCATTCATTAATTTTCCTTCAGCTTAGTCCCTTATTCATCAGGGGTTGTCACAGGGGAATAAACCACCAACTATTCCGGCATGTGCTCTACGCAGTAGATGCCCTTCTAGTTGCAACCCAGCATTGGGAAACACCCATACACTCTTGCATTCCCCCACGTATTCATACACTAAGGCCAATTTTGTTTACTCAATTCACCTATAGCACATGCCTTTGGGCTGTGTGGGGGAACCAGAGCACCTGGGGGAAACCCATGTGAACATAGAGAGAACATGAAAACTCCACACAGAAATGTCAACTGGTCCAGCTAGGACTTGAACCAGCGACCTTCTTGCTGTGAGGCAACAGTGCTAACCACTGAGTCACCGTGCTGCAGTCCACATAGTACAAATAAAAAAAAAGCTACTAGCATTCATTTTGCTCTTTGTTACAGCTATAAAAGTTATTCAGTCAAGAGCAACAAGTCTCTGCTATTCATTCATTCGACTGCAAAACAATAAACACGGATGCCAGCTGTTGAATCAGTTTACAGACATGTTATGACATTATGCATGCAACCAATATAGTACTACATTTGCCAAAACCTGGTTTTGACTGGAACTTGCCATGATTGTTATTTTGGCATTATTTTGTATCTGTTTGTCCATACAAGAGCAAAAAGGACAAACAGAATTATCATTTACTCGGAGTGCCTGAGTGTATGTTAAAGGCAAGAGCAAACAAATATACACAACAATGGCAGAGTATGTGGTCATTTTGGTTGTTGCTGATGCGTTTGCAACACCAGAGTTGCATCTTACACACGACAAAGTCTACACACCAGCGCAAAGTCACCGACTACAGGCATCACTTTCCTATACAGGTACTGTTTACTTACAAGGCAACAGTGTTAAATACCGGCCTGGCATGCATAATACAGCATTTTCATGTAAATTAGTTCTGCACGGTTCTGCCTGAAATCAGGATCACCATTTTCTTTGCTTATAATCACTATTACGATTTTCTGACGATTCTGTCGACGTAAAATAAAGTTTAATATGAGTAGGCTATTATTATTGTTAATTCTCTAACATACATCAAAACAACAATAATAATATAAGGCCTATGTGTAGGTCTACTGTTAGTTAAAATGCTATATTTTGTATAGACTTGAAATGGTGGACTTGAAAAGGCTTTAAATTTGTCCTGGTCATTATTGCACAGTAAAGTGATGACATCAGAGTTATAAACTATTCAAAACTATTCATATTCATAATTATAAAGTTGAATAACTATGTTTGAGGCATAAGCTTGCTGTCATTGATAACATTATTAGACCATTTTTTGCACTAGTAAAATGAGACATTCGTCATTATCAGATTCCCTCTTGCATTCCCACTGCATCTGTACTTACGCTACATCAGCCACGCTGTAAACTCAAAACCATGGGTAGGAGGGCTTTCCCATACAGTGCGCCAATAAGCAGTGGAATGCACTACCCATCAGCATTGGTAATGCTGCCTCTCTGGACTGTTTTAAGAAACTTTTTAAGACTCTTTTTAGCACTGTTTTTTACTTAGAATGATCAATCTGTTAACTTTTTATTTTATCTTATGGTTCATATTTATTGTTTTATTGCATCTTTTACTGTTGTGCTGTTTTGCTTGCTTTGTATTGCTAGTATTTTGTCTGTAGCGTTTTGAGTTTAAGAAAAGCGAATTACATATAAAATGTATTATTATTATTATATTTAATGTTATATAGACTAGAGTAGTTATGCTGACAATGTTAAACGTTTATTCTCACACACAACACTCTGTGTTCGATATGAAAGAAAAAAAAAACATCAAATGCTTGTTGTAATCATATCTCTAAAATGTGGTGTGATTATTTAAATGATGTATGTGCTTTAGGTTTCACTTTCACTGTCGTGCGCTTATGTCATGGCGGCCGTCACTTTGAGGAAAAAAAAAAATCATACTTCCCACATGGCTCTCAAACTTATGCTTTGTGCAACAAACTGAATGTTATTTACAACTTTATTACGTGTTATTCACAGCCTATGCAGTTTCTGTTCAAACATCAATCGTAGGTACATGCATCCTCTCAGTAGTAAACAAATGTGTCATTTGCAGCTGCGAATACAACAGTACATTAAGACAGAAACAACATTTTTGGTGTGACTTATACCTTATTAATACAGTATGTGACTCTTTCAACACTATTTGGAGGTGTCCACATTGCTGAGCAACATTCATTCATTTATTTTCTTCTCAGCTTAGTCCCTTTATTAATCCGGGGTTGCCACAGCGGAATGAACCGCCAACTTATCCAGCAAGTTTTTACGCAGCGGATGCCCTTCCAGCCGCAACCCATCTCCGGGAAAGGTGAGCAACATATGTAAAGCAATTTAAAGACTTGTGCTTTATGCTTCTCCTGAACTCGAAAAATATAATTGGCTGAATTAGATGCTTGATCAAGATTATGTGGTGGGATCGAATCAAGATTGCGATCTCTTTTTGATTAACCCAGCAGCCCTAGTGTAAATGTGGATATTTTAAAATGCAAAAAAAAAAAAAACAACAAAAAAAAAAATACATTGATATTTTTAACAACATGTAAACACGCTGTTAATCTAACTAAAACCACACAAGTTCTATCACTACTCTGCTGCCTGCTTGGTATGGTGATTATGTTCTACAAACAAACCTATTATGACTTTTTATCCTTTTTCCTGTTCATCCATGTACAGTGGCTTTGACAATCTACATTGTATAAAGAGCTATAGAAAAAAATAGTTGACTTTACTTGATCTGAGCTGATATTATAAGCTATCCTTAGCTAATGGTGCAGATTCAGGATCCAATCCAATCAAGACAGCATTTTTTTGCATAATTCTAAACTAGTATATTTTACACCCTAAAGTCTCTCTTCTTTCTTAAACACCTGTGTGAAACGCTCATCCCTAATTCTGATTTGAACCGATGTTCAATCTTTCCAGCAGAAGCGTTCCGCAGTGCAGACGAGGCAATGTGCCACAAATCCCAGTTTTGGCTCAATATATATGGATGATTCTAATCTCAGAGTTAGAGCTGAGGCTTATCCTTCCACACTCTGCAGCAAGGTACCACATTGTCTGACGCTTGATCGCAATCCTCCATAGCAAAGAGAAATTACACCTTGATAAATTGATATGACAAGCATGAAGGTTTAATTCATACAACAATGATACGGCTGATAAGATACAGGCCCATGCTGAGCACTTCTCATTGTGCTAAAGGTTGTGTATGGTCAAAGAGAAATTGAAGCCCTGGAGAGAATGAGCTAACTCAAAAAAATAACAGGAGGAAGAAAACTGGAGACGTTTCATAAGAAATGCACAGCTTTTGTATACTTTTCAGTGTTTGGAGGCATTTTGAGAAATCGATTATTAGTTTCTTTCAATGAAAAAGTGAAGTAGCAGGTCTTCAGATTTTCCCCAACCCCAGGCATCACACCAAGCACAACACATTTTTGATCTCTCCATAATAAATGACAGCTTATTCAACTCATCGGTTCTTTCGTTCAAGTTTGAGTTCAAGTGTGCCTCCAGGAACAGGTTTGGGAAACATTGCTTTTTTAAGTGAAGGCATATTACCAAAAAATTGGCTGTTTATTACTTACAAAGCTCATGTTAATTATTTTGCATTACTGTATGCTGTTTAAATAGAGATGTAGGTTCTGTTTTAATGTACTTAAAAATAGTTAAATAGTCAGATCTATGCGCTAAATGTAGGGGTGCTAAAATAATCGATTGGTACTCGCTAATCTGGCCGATCTCACGAACCAATCGCAGGGGTTTGTTTACGAGTTTACAAGCAGAGGAAGACGCACATGTGCTTCCATATATTATACATAGCCTACAGCAGCCACAACACGTACGGAGGTAAATGATGCATGGGGGCGTGAGCGATTGATGCACTAAGTGCGTCACAACCACTAAAATATATAAAGATGTAGTGAGACCTGTTTATACAGTCCAATAGACCATGACTCGCATGAGTAATGGTCTCGGGGTTGTATTTCCAGTATTTTGAACTGCTGTGACACGAGTGTAGCGATCGCCCCTATCTAGTGTCTCATCCAACCATATGGCCTCTCCCGGAAGCTCCACGAGTGCCTCCGTGATCCCCAAAAATTTGTTAAAATACCTGGATATCATGGCGACGAGAGTGAATGAGCAAACAAACAGATTGCGTAAGGGACAGCAATGTTCTACACATTGCATTTGTTAGGTTAAATGAACAAAGCAGTAATAATATCGTAAGTGCAAATCCCCCTCTCTCATTGAGAGATCTGCTACCAATAGTTGGAGACGAGCAAAATATTTGAATGGCATTGCATGTATTTAGTCCATTTTATAAATAGCAACTGAAAGTTCTGTGGTTTTGACTGTTGCCAGTTCACTAAAAGCTGGCTGGAATTATTAGATAAATAAAAGTTTTTTTTCCCTAAATTATTTAATAATTATATAATAATGATTATTGGAATAAACAGTAGTATTTTTACTAATTATTATTTTAGTACCTTTTGTAAAAAAAGAATTAGACCTATAGGTGTGCATCAAATATGCTCTCCAAACATGTTCCTGATTGAGACATGTTGAATTCATCTTTCATCATCTGCAATGTTTCCTAATTGCATTGTTTGTAATTTTTATATCTGTGTTATATTATTTTCTGTAAAGCTGCTTCAGGCCATGACGTGCACACTAAATGGTTAAAAATTACATGCTTCAGTGATTATACGCTGCATCCTTACTTTATTCTCTTAGGCAAGGCGAGATCCCCAACTTGAGTTTCATACTTAAAGGGAAAATGTGCATAATGCACTATACAGCTAAAAAGCATTAGAATCGATACTCTGTATCAGATGATTACCATGACCAAGAATCGGTACTCTGTATCGGCTGCAAAAATCCTGATCAAGCATCCCTAGTTATACATGTTGTTGTTTTTTCAAATTTACAGTTTTAAACTGATGTAGTATTTTGTATTTTGCTGCTGTTTATATTGAGTTAAAAATTGGTCGGCCGCCCTGCCAACAACGTTGTGTGTTCGCACCACTGCCGGCGTCATTTACTCTGGCCTTCATGCAGTTAATTTTGTCAATGCCATTGATAAATTAAAAGCCATCTGTGGTGAGATTTTTGTGTTCCTGTCTAAGTGCTATTCTAATTTCAACATGAAGTTTATAGGAGACGTCTACAAGACCTACAAGTATTAACAATAACATTTATTTGTGGGCAGCTTACTTTGCAAATTGGGAAACCTCAATATATCAATAAGCAACCGCTGCTTCATTTTGCTTGGAAACTATTGTGGTTGGAATCAAAGTTTACAGGACTGTCTTTTTTGGAATCCTCAAAATCAGTGTTTCTTCCATGTCTCCTTATCCAAACACACTTGATTCAGATCATCAGCTCATTATTTAAAGGACCTGTAATGGGTGTGACAGACAAAGGAAACATTTAAAACATGCAGTGGTGGTCCTCCAGGAATGTGGTTGAGAAACACTACTCTAAATCAGTGGAATATTTTCCAATTGGTTGTCACCGAGCCATGTCATAGCTCATTTCCATAAAGTTGACCTGATTTCAACACCCACACCTCCCAATACAAATAGTCACCAAATATAAAGCTATATTCACCAAATTGAAGCAAGAAATTTAAATTGAATTATGTCTTAAAAATGCTGAATTCGACAAGAGCTTGAAAATCAGAATCAAAACATATCTGGACATTCCAAATAAACAACAACAACAACGAATATCTTATTAGCAGGGCCAGACGGAATCTGCGGATGTTTTTTGCTATTTCTGCTGAAAGTTTTGGTAAAAATCTGCAGATTTCTGCAGAATTATTTTGGGAGTATCATACCTAAAACCCTTAATATGTAAAATAAAAAAAAAATTATATATTTTTAAATTTTATTTAATGTTTAAAATGCAAATCTAATTAGATTCACTTTATTTGGTAAACAAAGCAAGTCTCTCATATCATATATCTACTAAAGGATAGAAAATATTACTTTACAAACTGCATTGTACATAAATCAGATGAACATTATCATATTAATCAATAATAATACTTTAATTAATTTAAAAACTGAATAAATATAGATTTACACACATTAACTCAAGTAAATAAACAGAATTAATAATGGGCTAAAAAAATTGCGTAAATCTGTGCAATTCTGCACGTTGTTACGGCTGTTGCCTTTCTCTCTAGTGCCTGTCTCTGTGCTTGTGTGTGTGTCATGACGTCACTCACTGTTTGTTTCCTATAGAGTCCGCCTTTGCGCACCTGCGGCGAGTTGCGCTTATTGAAATTGGCTATAAATACGGACCATCCTTGAGCGGAGACAGAGGAGACTTCACTGCCAGCCATCAAGCTTCTTTGCGTTTCTTTAATTTACTGTTTTGTTTTCTTTAAGTCTTACTTTGCTCTAATTTATTAATCGTTGGGTTGTTTAGTCTTTGGTTAGTGTTGTATGTTGTTGGAGAACGTGAGTTATTGATTCTTTATTCATTCTTATTTAGTTGTGACACATGATTTGTTGGATTGTTTTGGTCGTAATAAATTTATTAATTTAGACAACTTAGTTCATGTGTACTCTTTATGTTGCGTTCCCTTCATGACTTAATTATTTTGATTTGATTAAAAAAGGGTTCGTAACAACGTGCAGATTCCGTGTGGGCCTACTTATAAGCAATGAACTGCATTACAGTTTTTTGAGGGAATTTTTTATTATTTTTACATTTATTATTACAGTTTAGTTGAGATTACCAAAACTTCACATTTCTTTTCAAAACTCTAAACTCACATCATTATTTTTGCTAGTGTAAGTGTGGATGCCTTTTTGCCATTTCTGAGCTGCATAAACAAACTGGGTAAATAAAAAGAACACCACTGTGCCACCTCTGCAGTGCATAGTGTTTTGTTTGTTCTGAATTTAATTACTTTGTTAATTTTGTTCAATTAAAAACAAGACTTACAGCATCATGTAGACTGAAAGATGCAGAACTAAACCAATCATTATTTACATTTTTGCATTACGCCTTTTTGCTGCATTGTTATTAAAGTGAAAACTAGCAATTTATTTGCCCAACTCCAATAACTAAATTAAATCGAACAGGAGATTGCATGGTCCAGACACCTAACGATGAAGTGGAATTGTTAGTAGCTTGTAGTCAAATGGAGCAGAAGAGCATGAACTTGAAATGGGTGGTGTTCTAACTAAAAGGAGGATGGGAAATATCAAAGGGACCAACGATTCCCAAAGCCAGTGCTCTGATATTCAGGAAATAAATAAAGACGGAAGCTAAAGTAGGACACTAAACCTCAAGACCACATCTCCATCAGGACCAGATTGAGAGATGAAGGGATAGAGAGGTCAGTTGAGGCTGAGGCCACACTTCACAAATTGCCACATGAAGGGTTTGGTGACGAGCCATTATTTGCTTCTGACTTACAGTATAATAACAATTTTTTGCATCATGCCTGCGTGCTTCGCTACCCCGCAATCTTTCCGGAGACATATCAGAGTGCAAATTCTCCCATAACCCACCTACAAGTGACAAAGCCAGCAGCAGAATACAAATTAATTCACCGAGTCTTCTGGCCCTGAGATAACTCTCAAAATGGGCATGTTTACTATTCCAAAATTTCCATCACCGAAGGTGAAGCCTGGCACATCTGCCAATTACCAGAGGCGAAGAAACCCAACAAAAGAGCAAAACAAACAGCAAATTCAGTGTTTTTACTTCCAACATTCCCTAAAGACCTATGGATCAGGTTTTCATTCACTGAGCTGAGGTTTCAACAATAGCAATGTGAACTCTGACTCGCTCTGCGGTAGAAGATGGAGGACAAATTGAATCATCACGCTAATATGACCCTAGGAACGAAAACGAACACAAACTTCCACAAGCCAGGCGATGGAAGAAAACAGAGCATGTAAAAGATGTTGTTCTGCCCCGAGTCAGTTGTCATAGTCATTAAACCGGTTCAGTCTATTCAGCCTACAAGGCATTGAAAATCAGAAGTGTTTACTAGCATTTTGGTGATTGGAATTCAACAACACTTAACTAAGAAATACCGAGCAAAATGCAGAGAACGTGATTCCTTAGGAAGCTTGTCGCAATATGTGCTCTCTGAAAAGAACGAATTCCTCAGAGAAGAGCCTGAACAAGGATCCATTTTCAGCTCTTTCCGTCTGAGTGGTCCAGATCCGGAAGCCTGCTCAGTAATTGGAGGGCTGCTATTTCTTGGAGAACACATTTATTCCTTCTGCTTTTCTCAGTCTCTCAAAGAGAAATGCGGCACTAATGAAGAGCGACAGTAACATTGGGCCGTATGATTACCGTCGGACTACATTCCGATCGCAGTTTCCAGCGATTCGCTCCTTTTTTAAACAAACTTATAGAATGAATGAAATAAATACATCAGTGAGTGAACATGTAGTGCACACATACTACAATCTCTATCTGGTGGTCGCTTTTGAAAGGCTCTCTGGAGACTCCAGCAGACAAGGCTTTCAGACAGAGGAAACAGTAAGGTCACATAGGCCATTAAGAGCATAAAGGATGCGGGCAATTAGACTGGCTATGGATTACAATTCAGAGATTCTCTTAAATGAATCTAAGACAACAGTCCATAACGCCAAACTAATAACATATGCTGGTAGACCGGGCCCCTTCAGACATGACAATTACATTACTGAGCAACAAACTGAGTTAAAGTATCATTGTACCAACAGCACTGATGTGTTATGCTCATCTCTTATGTCTGCACTTGTACACAGAACGGATTAGATTTTTAAAAGACCTTGCAAAATCCCACAGGATAATGGTGTGTTTTTAAGGTGAGCATGATCATGATCAACACATTCTTATTTGGCTCAAAAAAATTATGATTCAGTACTAAATAGAAATCTTACTCAATACTACTTCACTTTTGAGTCAAATATGGCCCTAGTTTTACTTTTTTAACAATTAATAAAAAAGGAAATTTTTTAGTCAACAAACAGTCATATACTGCAAAAAATATCATATGATTAAAAATGTGTCATAAAATTGAAATCTTTTAAACACTGAACCCATGTTTCATACATACAATGTATATTCTTATTGTCTAATTTCTTACTTAACTAACCATTTCTTAAACATGTGTAATTACACTCTAAAACCCAAAAAGTTAAAGTAACTCAAACCATTTTAGGGAATCAATTGCCACAAAATGTTTAAGTTTAAAAACTGATCGAGTACTGTGAACTTAATCCATTTCAGTAAACAAAGCAATTTGAGCACGGTAAAACCTGATAATGAAGAGAACTCTAACCAACTGGGTACTGTAAAACTAAATAAGTTAAGGCAACTTAAACCATTTGAGGAAACTAATTGCTACAAACCATTTGATTTACAAAAATAATCTATATGAGTACTGTGAACTTACTCCATTTAAGTTGAAGTAATGGGACATTTATTTACTCATTACCTTCAACACTGAGTTCAAAATTCTTTTCAAAAAAGTAGAATTAACTTTCTGAAAAATAAAAAGAGTTAACTACACTCATTCATTTGATAAGTTGATTGTTGGGTTTAACAGTGTATCTGACAAATGTAACTTTTCTTAGACCCTTCATCAGGGCCAATAACTCTATCACATGCACAGAGCACTTTGCACGGCCTTCCAGTCACATCCCAGCACTCATGAACACCCAGTGCTGAGGAATTCCCAGACATCTCTGTTACACACACACACACTCATGCATTCAGTTTAGTTTATACAATTCACCTGTACCGCATGTTTTTGGACTGTCGGGGAAACTAGAGCACCCAGAGAAAACCAAAGCAGACAAGGGGAAAACATGCAAACTTCACACAGACATGCCTCCATGCCCAGCCGGGACTCAAACCAGCGACCTTCTTGCTCTGAGGCAACAGTGCTAACCACTGAGTCACTTCGCAACCCATCTGAATAAAAATGACAAAATATAAATATTCTGCTTCTCTGAACTTATACAATATATTTTGTCATGTAGTTATTTATGACTCAATTAATTCATTGCAGACTGTTTCTTAGTGATATTGCACGATTACATTGCAAAAAACATTTGTATAACACCAAAAATACAACTAAGAGCAAATCACACAAACTGTGCTTTTCCGTTCTGAAAATGTAAGGTATGCCACATTACCTTTTGTTAAAAAAAAAGAAAAAGAAAAAGAAAAAAAAGAAGTAATGTGCTACATGTTTTTTTTTCTATTGTAGCTTATATCTGCATCTGCAGCCATGGTACTGGAATAAATGACATTGTGTGCTTCTCCATCAAAAAGCATGCAACAATCATTTGGAGCATGCAGGTTTCAAATGCTCACTTTTTAAAAGGCCCCTCTTATATAAAAAATAAAACATGTTAGCATCACGGTGGCACCGTGGGTAGCACCGCACGATCACCTCACAGCAAGAATGTCACTGGTTCCAGCTCCGGCTAGGTCAGGTTGGTATTTCTTTGTGGAGTTTGCAAGTTCTCCCTGTTTTCAGGTGGGTTTCCTCAGGGTGCTCCAGTTTCCCTCACAGTTCAAAGACATGCGGTACAGGTAAATAAGCTAAAATGATACATACTAAACTGTTGAATATATTTACAGCATTCAATGCAAATACATTAAAAGCAACTAATTAATTACCAAAAAACGAAGAGTAATTTCTTACTTTGTTCAGTGGATAATTTATTTAATTTTAACAGCTAGCTACTTGGTAACTAAATTACACCAAACACTTTTCACAACCACATTATACAGTGTGAACTGTGTAGTCAAAGCGCAAATCAGAGGTGATGGCATGCTAACAAGGCAACCACTGGCAGAGAACACACTTCACAGAGAGTTAAATAAAAGAATAAATCTAAATTTAAAATGTCTTAAACTTGCAATCATTCCGGAGCTTTGAGCAGGTGAAAACTTCACCACTTTTCTCCAAATCCTCTTATCATAGCGTGTCATAACAGCTGGGCTGAGGTTTGCAATTGTCTCACTGGTACAGTAGGCAACAGAAGAAAAGTTAAGCCTTGTTAAATTACAACAAATCCGCCAACAAGAACACACTGAAAAACAACATCACAACTTCCATCAACCTAAAGTCAACACACTGATATTCACTCAGGATGCTCTTCCATAGACGCACATTCTTCTGTCAAATCCATATTGATATTATTGTCACTTATATAACACACAGACATTACTTTGTCAGATCAGAATTGGAATTGAAATAAGGATTATACAATACATGTTTAAAGTAGTGAATAATCAACATGTTAAGCTAATGTCATGGTCAATATTATTTATATAGCACAATCAAACTCAATCAGAGGTTGACCAATGTGCTGCACAATACACATCACAACTAAAAATAAATACAAATTATAGCTAAAACTGACAATTTTCATTGACAAAATGCCAAATCAAACAGGGAAAATTTTCAACCTAGATTTAAAAACAGAGATTAAATAGATCCAATACAGAGGGGCAGAGCATTCCACAACCTAGGACCAGTTACTGCGAAAGCCAGGTCACCTCTGCATTTCATCCTTGACTTAGGGATACATAACCATCTTAGATGACTAAAGAGACCAACCAGGCCGATGCTTAATCAACATGTCTGACAGATAAGAAGGTGCCAGGCTATTTAGAGATTTAGAAACCAAAAGACGAATTTTGAAGAGTCTCAGTGCACAGGCAACCAGTGCAAAGAATGTAAAACTGATGTAATGTGGTCATGTTTCTTGATACCTGTTAAAAGCCTTGCAGCAGCATCTTGAACTAATTGTAAAAGGGATAAAGTTGTCTGACTAATCCCAAAGTATGGTGAGTTACAATAGTCCAACCTAGAAAGAGATTGAACTGTTTTTAGAAGTCTATGCTGAAAGAAGCTGGGTTTAACCACTGCATGTATCTGTTTGTCAAAGCTCAAGCCATCATCCAGATTTTTTACCCAGGGCTTTAAAGAAAAACTAAAATTTTCAAAATTAACTATAGGTGCTCTATAAGAGTTTGACGGACAGAACACAACTATGTCAGTCTTACTCTCATTAAAATCTAGAAAGTTCAAAGTCAACCAGGCTTTCACATCTGACAAGCATAACATAAGCGTCTCTAGCCCACTTGAACTTGGTTTTAAAGGGAGGTAGATTTAAGTGTCAGTCGCATAACAGTGAACAGACCGACCATGTTTTCTAAAAGTAGAGCCCAGAGAAAGCATATAAGAACAAACTAATAGGCCAATATATGCAACTTTATCCACAGAACTACTGAAATGAGTATTCATTTTCTACTTTGCTATAAGCTTAGAGCTAGCAAGATTTTTATATTTTTAATAGAAACAATTTACTCCAGTTATGGCAAAGCAAAGAATGTTGTAAACCACAAACATTTCTGTGAAAAAACATCTTACTTCTTTAGTACTCTCAAATTAATATACATTATTAAAGCTGGATAATAACTTTTCTTTTTAAAATTAATAAAAAGTAATAATTAATAAAAAGTATAAAATTATTCAAATGAAATTAATTTAAATGAGTCACACATTTACCCTCATATATTCTAATTAAAATAATAATTACATAAAAATAAATGAATAAAAATGGCAGATGTCGCATGGGGGAAAATAAACAACCCAAAAATGCATTAATAAAGTAGTGTGACATGGAAGAGTATTACACAGTGTGTCCTGTGTGTGCCTGCATTATTAGCATCGAAATACCAGACGGCCCATTCACCATTGCTATGTATGCCCTATGAGGAAATAAGTAGTGCATTAAGATGTAGTACACGGGGGAAGTGCTGACTTGTTTTCAATTGATTTCCCCAGCTCTGGTTCTGGGCCTCCCAAAAATCAGTCCAC
Source organism: Danio rerio (assembly GCF_052040795.2). Classification (NCBI taxonomy): domain Eukaryota; kingdom Metazoa; phylum Chordata; class Actinopteri; order Cypriniformes; family Danionidae; genus Danio; species Danio rerio. The sequence continues at coordinate 27,346,253 of NC_141034.1, read as the reverse complement.
AGGCATGCACAGTGCCACATACACAAACAAATCAGCTTTCTATTTAGAGAACAGAAAGATACGCTTATCCTCAGCCAATGCCATGGAATATTATTTAAGTCCGACTATAAACCCCATCTATTTCAGGACTCCACCATTAAAGTTAATTACAAAACCAAAAACAAAAATGACTGCCAATCTGAACGAGATGATATGAATTAAAAGTTGAAAAATCTCAAAATATTACATACATCAACTTCACAAGTAACTTAATTAATTAAGAACTGTCGGAACATTTACATCACAATTTTAACAAAAACAAAAACAAAAAACCTGATTCAAAGTTTAAAAATTATACTGTCATTTCATGCTTATTTTTCAAGTGATCATTTTGATGCCATGCTTATTATGTTTTCACTTTGTACACTCACTGGCCGCTTTATTAGGTACACCTGTCCAACTGCTCGTTAATGCAAATTTCGAATCAGCCAATCATATGGCAGCAACTGAGTATTTCAGAAACTGCTGATTTACTGGGATTTTTATGCACAACCATCTCTAGAGTTTACAGAGATTGGTCCCAAAAACATAAAACATGTCCAGCGAGCGGCAGTTCTGTGGGTGCAAATGCCTTGTTGATGCCAGTGGTAAGAGAAGAAAGACTAATCTGGTTTGAGCAAATAGAAATGCAACAGTAACTCAAATAACCACTCATTACAACCGAGGTCTGCAAAAGAGCATCTTCGAACACACAACATGTCCAAACTTGAGGGGGATGTGCTACAGCAGCAGAAGACCACACCAGGTGCCACTCCTGTCAGCCAAGAAAACGTTGCCTGGTCTAACGAGTCTTGATTTCTGCTGCGACATTTGGATGGTAGGGTCAGAATTTGGCATCAACAATATGAAACCATGGATTTTGCCTGGATCCTGAATCAACAGTTCAGTTAATTTTCTCGGCACACTTTGGGCACATTAGTACCAATTGGGCAACACCACAGCCAACCTTAGCATTGTTGCTGATCATGTCCATCCCTTTATGACCACAGTGTACCCATCTTCTGATGGCTACTTCCAGCAGGATAACATGCCGTGTCATCAAGCGCAAATCATCTCAAACTGGTTTCAAGAACATTACGATTAGTTCAATGTACCCCATGGGCCTCCACAGTCACCAGATCTCAATCCAATAGAGCATCTTTAGGATGTGATGGAATGGGAGATTCGCATCATGGATGCGCAGCTGACAAATCTCCAGAAACTGCGTGATGCTTTCATGTCAATATGGACCAAGATCTTTGAGGAATATTTCTGGTACCTTGTAAAACCAATGCCAAGAAGGATCAAGGCACTTCTGAAGGCAAAGGGGGGTCCAAGCTGGTACTAGTAAGGTGTACCTAATAAAGTGAGAGTGTGTATATACATGTAATTACTTGACAGCAAAAACAATAAATGATACCTACTTTTGTTATAATGTAAACATACCCTCAATGAATAAAATAAAGGGAAAGGATTTCTTTTGGTTGTAAGCTTTAGCAAAAAAAAAAAAAAAACTATTACTGTCTTATAGTGGACTACTGAAGAAGAACAAGCGTATTTTGTCACACAAACCTTGAAAGTCAGACATAAAGTTCTGCTACGTTTCACATGTTTCCAGCTGGGTCCAATTAGAGCGAGCTTCTCTTTTAGTTGAAGAGCCAGAAGTGCAATGACCTGATTCAGACAAGATTGCTCAATCTGAAGGTAAAGCCAATAGACAAAAGTCTGCCCGGGGCCTTCAGAGCCTGTTGTGACAAAATACGGAAGCTGTGGCAGTTGGCACCAAGTCTTTGTTTTCGTCACAGTGGTGACAATAAGGCAAAACTAGAATAATTAGCAGTGGCAAAAAAACTTAAAATGGCACAGAAGGCCTGTCGGTTTAACGTGAACATTGTTCCGTGAAATATTCCCTAACTCATATTTTGTAGTCACATCATTATGGCATTTGACGGTCCTGGACATTATGTTCTGTGACCACCGATGATGCATTTAAATAATTCTTAGTGGGGTGCTTTGATTCAAGTCACAGAGAATTATAGCCAAAAAAACAAGTGTTGCAACAGGAACATTTAGGGGCTATTTCATGCTTTTTCTAATCGGATAGCTTTCCGTTTGTAGAGTAAAAGCCATCGGAAACACATTCAAGACAGATATACTGTACACACATTCACTCAAAGCACATCAGGAGGTAGTCTGGGATGCATTCCAGATGAATCTAGGCAGGTTTAAATGCATCTGGCTGTTGAAAACACATACTGTATGATCAACTTTTACTTTACAAAACGTTAAAAAAAATAAAGACGAGAGAGTGTTTATGGGCTATTTTACATGTCAGATAAGAGAGCTAATTTGCAACAGCAATGTCAAAGATGACTGTTTGGCATGTTTATTTAATTACATTTTTATTGAAATTTTTATTCATTTTATTTTCTATTTTTTTTGTTTGATTTATTATTATTTATTATTAATAATTACATTTTTAACCACTCAACCATTAGGTCATAATTTTTGAATGTTAATATAATATCTAATGACAGTTTTAACAACAGAGACACATCACTTACCTGTGGTGACTCTGTGAATGTAGCGAAAAAAGAATAGAAAAATATGGCATTTTGTTAGTTTACAAAGGCATATGGTTGTGTTTTTGGGAAATAGTTTAAACAAACTAATTTAAACCACAAACTAATATGTTTTTTTGTATGACAAAAAAAAAGATTTTTCATTTAGTCTATAATGACAGTAATCATGGAGCGAACGCTTGTGCGCTTAATAGTGTTTTACTAGAACATGAGTGAATTATAATGAATGAAAATAAATGAATTCAACCTATTTTGGAATAAGACCGTGACAAAAAGAAAATGTGGAAAAAGTGAAGCGCTATGAATTCTTTCCGGATGCACTGTATATAGCTTACATTTCTGTGAAAAATAATAGCAATAATAATTAAACTATAAGTGATGTTAAATGTGGATGCTTTATTTGTAGAAAAGATAAATCAAAAAAATGTGTCCAAATGTATATAACCATTTCCACAAATCAGACAAAACACATAAAGTGACCAAAAACAAATTTCTAAAGTTATCAGCAGGAAAACTTTACAAGATACACTACCAGCCACATGATGATACTCGATAAAACTGCAAACCTTTTTTCTCAGAAAAACATTATCAAACAGTTTTATTTCTTGTTTCAACATCATCTCATTTAAGGTAGCATAGCGGTGAGGTGTGTTTCACACATACGACATCTACAGGGCGTAAGCAACACCAATACGTAACCGTGATGGCAGACGGGGACAACACTTTCATGCTGACAGAGTTTCTGCTGCATAACAAACCTTCAGCTCTACTATACACGGAATAATGAGATTTTTCATATAATGCAATTCTGTAAGCTGTTATGCTGCCACTGGATATAATATATACAACTGAGAGTGACAAACAAACAGGGAGTAACGCAAAAATACTGGATGAGACATGTCACGAACAAGCCAGGAGGAGGAAGAACAACTTGTCCTTAACATTATGAATGTGAGTGTGGTTGTTTATGGTTTCAGTGCAACAAAACAACATGCCTAATTAATACAGAACTCAACTGATGGCTTATATAATTGCACAGTTGACAGATATCTCACTCATCTGCTAGAAATAAGCTTGCAAAGTTTGTTTTAAAAGACAAACAACAATTACAAATATGATAATTATACCTAGTATTTTTTAAATTGTTTCAACATCACTGCTTAGTTGTGTTTGATTTTTACTTAAGTTTATTTCTGAATATTGAATGTTGCATCTTTAATTCAACTGCCGGCTGATTGTTTATTAAAGTAGAGTGCTAGATGATAGGAAAAGGCCACATTCACACTATGAGCTAAGACTGCACAATATATTGTTTCAGCATCAGAATCTTTAATGTCAAGTATGGACAATACTACCATTTAAAGTTTATTGATTGCATTTCCCCCCTGTTAAATACCTCAAGTGAATTTAAAGCAATCAGGTACAAGAAACAATAGCATTTGTAGCTTAACAAACATACACTTTTACAGTGATGTTATGATCATTGGTAAATCAGTGGTAAACGTGCCTTCACCTGGACTACACTTCTGTCACTTAACGCACAACACATTACGTCTTGCACTTCGTACACACCGGCTCCTGATTCACTTTGATTACACACTCACACATACAGCCGTAGGATTATTATGGACTGATTACAGGACTTTAAATACAGCGCACACACACACACACACACACATCTTTGCTGAGTCTTGTTTATCTGTACTGTGAACATTACGATGCGTCTCTTTTGCCTTGCCGAGTTTTGGCCCTCGCACTGTTTAGTTTTGTTACGTTGCTTGTTGCCTGCCAGTACTTTGCCTGTTTATTGACCACGACTCTGGATTGGCCATATACAGTTGTTTATTCCTGTGTTGACCATTGCTTGCCATTGCTTGCACCATTCTCTTTTGAAAAAAGTTCTGCATGTAAATTCTCAACTCTGTTGTCAGCATCTGTATTGTTACAAGTGAAGATTACCAAGTGTCATTTTACATTATATTTTTAAATATTTGTGCCCAACTGCTATTTAACTTACCAAACAGATATATTAAAAGTTGTTTGTTTGCTCTCATTTGTATGATTCTTCACCACTAAAAATAAAGTTGAAAGTTCATTTTAATAATTTACAGCTTTGATAAATAAATAAATATTGACTTTTTTTAAAGGAGCATCGCTACTGTATACCCCACCCACTCTTCGTGTTTAGTTGAGATTTTGTCAAACATCAAATAAAAAATGTGCATTAATTAAAAAAATTAAAAAGTTAATTTGAATCATTTATGCAGATGTACTGCTTTATAAATCAACCTAATAATTCTGAAATAATCAGTTATTCACAAAAGTTATTCAATCTATCTATTGAAGTATATTTCATATCGCTGAAAAACAAAATATTACAATGTCGATTATTCCAATGTTGTGCAGCCCTACTATGAGGGACATGTAGCAACAAAACAACAATCAATCGTTCATTTCAATGGAGAGTAAGCGACTTCAGCTGACCTCACGTCATGTGAGTGACATAGACTGTTAAAGGCGATAGATGTGGGCATGTCTAGCAATGCAACAAAGTTGAGAATCTTTCAGCTTTACGCAAATGAAGATTGACTTTTGCAAGTGACAGAAAAATGTATCCTCTCTCAGCTCCTGTACCAGCATGTTTGTATCTCTGTGCTGTAGACCAACAAAAGATAAATAGTTAAAAGATAAATAGTTACACTGACAGAGAACATTTCCTGTTTATCTTCGTAATTATGTATGGAATTCGTTTACATTTAATGATTTACATGCACAATGTTTATTATCAGCAGCAAGAAAACTAATCTGCTATTATTGAATATCATTATTAAAGTTACCTAAGAAACCTCAAGGTGGGAACGCCCATTAAGGACTTCAGTCACCAGCCAGAGCAACAGGCACTTACAAAGTAATACATCAGGCACTTGAGGCTAAATGAGGCTAAATGCAGAGGGTATGACCTCCAGTAAAGGTAGCTTTACTGATCACTTTTCTATCTTGATCGCTGTGTCAAACACAAAATAAAGCTTTTTAATTTGTATTTTTAATTAAAAGAAGACCTATTATGCTCCTTTCTACAAGATGTAAAACAAGTCTCTAATGTCTGGAGTGTGTATGTGAAGTTTCAACTTAAAATACACCACAAATAATGTTTTATAACTCTTTGAAACCGTTACTTTTAGGCTTTAATGCTAATTGTGCAGAAATTGCAACAGCCACTGGATAGGAGGAAAGTTTTTGTAAAAGTTTGAAAAAACCTGAGAGATAAGTTTGTTAAAACAAAATAACAGGCCCTCAAAAACATCTTCAATAATAATGATTCTCTTTTTATTCGTCTGATCTTACTGTCTGTTTCTTTTGGCCTACAATCGTCATTTAAAAAAATATCTCAATAGCGAAAAAGTATAAAAGTCTCGTCCATGTTTGTTTGTTTTTTTCCGTAGTTCAATAGTGCATCTAACCTGTCTTTAGTACTGTTCAATATAAATACATTTATTTTACTATAATTTTTATGGTTTTACATTTTTTTCTCGCGTGCTTTTGAAATTACAATATAGGTCTTAAATTGAATACTTAATGGTCTTAAAAAGGTCTTTAGAAGTCTTAAATTTGACATTATATATCTGCAGAAACCCTGTAATCGGATTAAACTAATCAAAAATTGCTGTTTACATGGTAAACTCTGAATCAGATTATTGTCTTAATCGCATTACAATCGAATTAATGGTGTCCATGTTAACGTACTCAATGTTGTCAAACAACTGTTTAAACCCCTTAAAAACATGATGCCCTGGTTATTTTGTAAAAATCTGTTTGTTTTTTGTGAAAAAAAAAAAAATCTAACAGTATATATATATATATATATATATATATATATATATATATATATATATATATATATATATATATATATATATATATATCAAATTCTCAATTAAATAGAAATTGTATAGTGAAAAAAAATTATTCAGTAATTGTTTTATAATGTTGCCCCCCACTGTACAAACAAAGATACATTTCTTGTTGAATTTCCACCCCCAAAAAAAAAAAAAATGACAGGATTATAAAGATATAATAGGATATTTAAAGATTTTGGCCATGCTTCCTTTAACCTGCAAGAGGCTTTAGAGATTGTAAGAAGCCTTTTGAGTTTGATCACCACAATAAAAAACACGCAAGCACACAGTGTGGCAACACTAATACTCTTGGCTCCTTTCTTCTCTTAGCCAGACAGAAACCCCTTTACTTCTTTAACATTCAGTAAACTGGATGTAAAATGAACAGTGGGCCCTAAATCCTTCTTTCTCAATCTGCCTGCACTGCTGTGAGCTAATGAAGGTCTGGCTTTGTGCCTATATGTGACAGATCGTGAAAGACCTTTTTAAGTGTGCCCGAGGGGCTTTTCAAGCATTACACCATGCTGACCAATAGCGGCACACTATCCCTTAAATCTGACAGCCTGTCTTATACCTTTGGGCAAAACATCAACTTTTGCAAATCAAATGTGATGTAAACCAGTTTGTAGCCAAAGACTAGATTCCTGTAAGAGGAAAGCTGCATTGCTACTGTACTGAATGACTCATTTAACAGAAAGGCAATACTACTCATAACTAAAGCCTTCAATAACAAATATGATGCAGTTAATTTGATGCACAGCTGGTTATGATTTTTGATTAAAAAAAATTATAATTCAACAGAAAGAAACCACTCAAAAACTGAAAAAAGAAGAAAGAAGAAAAAGAAGCAGAAAAAAGCAGGCTGATGGACAAAATATTAGGTTCAGGATAAAAGAAAAATGAAAGGGTGTGTTCCAACTTGGCAGGTTTAGGTTCGATTGAAACTCTGGTGCGACTGCTCAGTTAGGGTGGATTGTTTGAATGAGTGTAAGTGCTGCCATATGAACCTTGTTGTGCACAAAACTAGGAGTCTGGACTTCAAATATGAACACCAAGGACTTCTGAACAAAGACTTCTTTATGCGATACACTCAAAAAATTGCTGGGTTACTTCAACCCAATTTGGGTATTAAAATAGACAAACCCAAAAGATGAGATCAGTTTTGTCATAAAATGTATTTAATAAAATAATTGACCATAAATTATATTGTCCATTAAGTTGAAATAACCCAGCATTTCTAGAGTATGAAGCTGTGGGCTCAAAGCAACAGTTTAGTAGTTCTCCTAAAAGTAGGGCTGCACAATTTAGAGAAAAAAAAATCTAATTGCTATTTATCTGATCAAAATTGCAAATTAAAACGTGTTTTACTGTAATTTTATAGAGCTACAGGTTTGATGTGGTGGTTTTAACAGCACCAAATAAAGACCATGCATAATCACAAAAGTATGCTATACTTCTGTTTATTTAAAACCTTTTTTCCAATAAAGTTGTTATGATTGACATTATGACAAATTAAGAAAATAACTACAGTATTTTGAGTTCAATTAAATTAATTCTATATAAATTATTATATATATATAGATATATAAAACTTTTAGATTTAGATTGTTACATTTTTCATATCGATTTCATGACTTTCATGGCGCACTGATCATGCTTTCCATACACAATTTTAGATTACTTCACAGCAAAAGAATTGTTATATATTATTTAAACTTTAATTTAGTCCTTTAATACAGCAGTCAGATAAATGAACTGTACCTTTATTTTTATCTGCTCAAAGCTCTCTTTCAACGTATCAAACAAAACGCAAGTGCATGCACAGTACAACATGAGCATTTACACCAAATAAACAAATGTAAATATTATGCTACTTGCTTTTGAGCGTTGTCGAACGAGTTCTTAAACTCGTCATTGTGTTCCCACAATCAACAGAAAGGGCTGTGATTGGCTCTAACGGTCAGCTCAGCTCTGTCATTATTCTTTGATGAGTGACACAGATACAGATAAACGGTCTCGGTTGTAGTCTATACTGCATGGCAGTGTTTCCTCTAGGATTTTTTCCAGCTGGCGGCAAGGCTTTTTTTACACAGATCTACCAACTACATATTGCGTTATTTCAATGACAAATGTCGTGAGTGCAGTATTACAAGTCGAGATCGCATTCATGTAATACAAGCATGCAAATCTCTTTGCTCACACGCCAATTTCCTCTGTTCGTGCACAAAACTTCTTGCATGCCCTCAAGTTTACGTTGCTCAAGGTCAGATCTTCTTGTGCGCTCTTAAATAAACACTGTTAAAGTGCGATTTAGTGCATTTTTGTAACAGGTATGTCTCCAACATTTATTAGATTTGCCAGGAATATTTATGAATGTCTCCAATAGACAAACAGAGCGGCATTAAAGTGAAGTAAAATGGCTGTAAACTCCAGCAAGACAAAGTCATAATATGTAGAGCCATTGACCTTTATTTATAAATAAAACCATGCATGGTTATCACAGCTGATCCGCGACAGATGCGGTGGAGAAAACCCGAGCTGCAAAGTCCAAAGGTATTGCTGTTACAGCTAAGAGAGAAGAGAGGAAACGTTACCTCATGCAAGCAGGTTAAAGGTCCACAGAAAGAGAAATAGAGAGTTTACAGCTTTCGTTTTCTCCATAGTAGGTGCTCGGGGGTTCTGCTGTAACAGTTGTCTGCTTTTTGAGTAACGTTAGTTAGTAGGATTGCTTTAGTTACTAGCACCCCTCGCCATAGTAATAATCGAAATAATTGCAAATTTTACAATTTGAAACATTTCACTTTTTTTTTTTAAATCGCGACTTCGATTTAAAATTGATTAATTGTGAGTATACCTAAAAGCTAAAAAAATGTTACTCACTTGTCCTAGGCCAAGTTGAGATTTGATGACTATTCTTTCTACATAAGCTTCACTACACCTACATCTGAATTTAAGTTTCAAATATTTTTTTTCCTTCGCTTTGTTTTAGAATAGTATTATTGAATAGAATAGTCATATGAAAAGCTTCAAAAACTCAGACACCATTCACTGGCATTACAAAGCTGGGAAAGTTATGATCTTATTTAACAACATCGGCTGTGTTTGTCTGAAAAAAAGAAAGTCATATAGTCACAAAATGGCTTATGCCTGAGTAAAGTATGGAATTATTATCTTAATAATATATTGTGTTATTATATAATAGGGTGTATAGTGTGTTTTTATAGTGTCTTGACTATTAAAAAATATATAAAGCTATTTAAATTCAAACTCATTGGGACACAATTTGTTTGTGTGCAGGGGAACAGAGGAAAGTTGCTTCAACAAGCTGAATCCGATCCATTAACATGACAACCACAGGTTCCCCTGTCGACCCTCTATTAATTATCTGGACTTACAAGAAGATTAGAACACGGTAAAAAAAAAAAAAAAAAAAAGACGGAAAACAACTGCTACACTGCAACACTCAGCCATGCCTCGCCAGTATAATTACCCGTCCAAAGTAAACAGAGCAGGAAGACTAATGCGTGTGGCACGGGTCAGCGTCACTTGAGTACTGACATGGCTTGCTGGCTTCCTCCCTCATTCTTCTCTTTCTTCAGCATGAGAAGTGGGCAGCTGTGCGTGCGGTGGGGGGTGGACGTCCAACCAAGAAACACACACTCTGATCTGCTGCTGTCTCTTTAGTAGCCCCTCCTACGGTTTCCAGACTGATGAGACGAAGGGAATATCTTCAGGGGCTTCGCAGCTCACCACTATTAAAATTTAATCCCTCAAAGTGGGCTAAAGCAAACATTTGACTGGAGGCAGAGAGATTGATGTGGGGCTGTCATTTCTTCTGCAGTTTATATTCACAAACAGTCTGCTAACGCTTGAAGTCGCCCACACATACACACAGAGAAATGCCTGAAGGTCATCTGCTTTTCCCCAAGATGCAAACGGTAAGATCGCTTGTCCAGAGGTTATTTGTTGCATTCTGCTTACTGGAGGATAGAGAGTACAAAGAACTAGCGAAATTTGAAAAAATAGAAATCAACAGGTGATATTCCAGAGAATACAAATTCACTTCAGTGCTCTCTGATACACAATTATGCAGTGGCAACGTGCCACTACTAAAACAACAGAGGCACGACACACAAAATGACAAAATCGGAAGAACTACAGTCTGTAAGTGAATAAGGGGAAAATAAAGCTTGGGTAGCGTGAAACGACATAAAGACAACACATCTTTGTCCTTGTCTTTACTGGCAACATGAAAAAACAAACCTCGTTTACAAATGAATTACTCTAAAGGCCATTTTCTTCTCCAAGTTGTTTCTGTAGTAACAAAGATAGCATTGATGCCTGCTCATATGAGACAATTACTGCATAAATATTATACTGTATTCCTTGTTGTGAGAAAAGGCTGAGAAAATAACAGCAATAAAAATAGCCTATAATAAAATGTAGTTTACCTATATTTAATTGTGCAATAAAAAAGACTGTAAGATATATTCACGCCATCTTGTAATTACCGAAATCACGAGTACCAACAGGTAAAAAACTTTCACATACTCAGAAAGCTCTTAGTTATTATATGTAAACTTATAATTTACTCAAAGCAACAACTTTTATCAAGTGACCTCTGTAGATTAGTTTGGTCATCACCGGTGTTGCCAAAGAAACACAGTAGAATAGAGACAGTAATAGAATCTTGAGGTCTGATAATTACAAAAAGGCATGAATGCATGAAAACACTAAATGCAAAAAGATGGCTGAAAATAATCTCTGACTGTTTAATGAAAAGTGGAAGATGATAAGATGGGTAAACATTAAGCATTTAATTCTTCGAAACAAGCGGATTCTATGTAAAATGAAGGAAAAAAAAACATTAAAACTGCACTATATGCGAAATTATGTTTGCTTACCCTTGATAACCAACCAAAAAATTTACTGTACAGGGCTTAAAATTATGAACGTTTTATATGTGCATGAAGGTTAATCTGTATGACCTCAAAATGTATTTGGGAGCATTTGTGCGAGGCCGTTAAATTGTTGCCGTGAGACCTAGCATGCACAGATTAAAGACATTCATGCAGAGTGCATTTTGTCTATAAATGTGAAACGCAGCGCTCTTGAATATTTTAAAACAGTTGTCATGCCAACTAGCTACATTGAATAAAGCCCGCAATGCCAGCCCTGCCTTCAAGTACTTTTGATTGGCGCATTACTCTGGAACTGACAGACCACGCTGCATGTAAAAGTTGAAAATCGTTTATTTGACACGGCATCTTAAAAACGTGAGGCACTGAAAAAGATGGGAGTCATGCACATATGTCAAGCGAATGTTCTCAAAGAAAAAATAAGAAAAGAGCATTGGAGTAAAAAAAATGCGAATAGATTGGTTACTATCAGCTGTCAATCACCCACTCAATGCCCTCTGCCTTCAGATGACAGAGAGCCACAACCGTGAAAATGTAAAGCGCTGAGACGAGAGTGAAAACAACAACACTGACAGATTTTTTTTTTGGAAACCACCTAAAGTTACAAATAAAGGCACAACAGATAGTGATCGTGGTGAATGTTAATCCACCATCTGAGAGGGTGTACGCTTTAATCAAAGTGAGTGGAAGACTTCCAGTGGGTTAAAGTCAGATTTGAAAATGGCTAAAGCCATCAAGCATGAAATCTGTGAGAGAGTTTGGAGGTTCATTTACTCATTTTCTTTTCAGCTTAGTCCATTTATTAATCAGGGGTCACCACAGTGGAATGAACCACCAACTTATCCAGCATATGTTTTATGCAGTGGATGCCTTTCAAGCAATCCTGCAATTCATCACCGGAAAAGGAGTTTGGAGGTAACATCTATATTTTAAGCGCAAGAGGTTTTATTTAATCTTTTATTTAATTGTCAGGATGCTGTCAGCTATACAAGTGACATCTATACACTACCTGACAAAAGTCTTGTAATCAATCCCAGTTTGGAAGAGTAACAAATAATAACTTGACATCTAGTTGATCATTTGGAAAAGTGGCAGAAGGCAGATTTATCAGATGAATCATTAATTGAAATGCATCCTAATCATCACAAATACTGCAGTAGACCTATTAGAACCTGCAAGGACCCAAGAATCTCACAGAAATCAGTAAATTTTGCTGAAGGAAAAATCATAGTTTTGGGTACATTCAATATGGGGGCGTGCGAGAGATCTGCAGAGTGGATGGGAACATCAACAGCCTGAAGTATCAAGACATATGTGTCCTGCCCATTACATTAAAAACCACAGGAGAGGGCAAATTCTTCAGCACGATAGCACAGCAGTCACCAAACATTCCCAGGCCAGTCCCCAGACATGAACATTATAGGGCATGTTTAGGGTAAGATGAAGGAGGAGGCATTGAAGTTGAATCCAAAGTCCTGCAAGAACGCTTTCTTTGCCATTCCAGATGACTTTATTAATAAATTATTTGAGTCATTGCAGAGACGTATGGATGCAGTCAACCAAGCTCATGGGAGTCATAAACAATATTAATTATTTTCCCACTGCACCATGACTTTATATTCTATACTGAACATTATTTCTGCTAAATGACAAGACTTTTGTCTAAACAAAGTCAGACCTTACTGTCTTAATTAAATAATTAAAAATCAAGGCATTATCGTATTTGATTTTGGTAAAATAAGAGTAATCTAGAGGCCTTTGCCTTTCATATAAGCCACCTCTAATTGCAAATGATTAACTAGAAGTCAAGTTATTATTTACTGTGCCTATAGCTTGGAGAGGCGACAAGACTTTTGTCAGGCAGTGTAAGTAAAATGTAACACCGTGTACACCATCGCAATAGGGTTTTCAGTCCCTAAGATTAATCTAATGTTGAAGCTCATGAAAAGACCGGTACTGCGGTCAATATGTATCTGCAGTATATATACACATTTTGGTCCCACTTTATATTACGTGGCCTTAACTTATATGTACTTACAGAGGAATTAATAGTTTGTTACAATGTACTTATTGTGTAAATACATGTATGTGCTGTGCACATGCTTGATTAAATATATGTATGTAATTACATCTGTAATTAACTTTTGTAATAACAATTGTAAATACACTGTTGATCATCCCTTACACCTTAATCCACCCTAAAACCTACCCATACCACCAAACCTGTCCATAACCCAATCTCTATCTCAACTCAAAAGCACCACAAGTGTTCTCAAATACATTATAAACACAGTAAGTACATTGTATTTATTTTTTGATGTAAGTACTGTGGAAATATAAATTTATATCATCTAATTTCAAATGAACAATAATCTACGTATAACTAAAAAGTTATATTCTCTGGTTGAACAGAGGGAAAACGAAATAAAAGAAAAGAAAATAGCGCATAAGGCTTAACTTCTCTGAAGAGAGGATAACTTTTTAAAAGAAAATAGCACGTAAGGCTTTACTTCTCTGTCTGAACAGAGGATAAAACTGTTACTTCTCTATTGAAATAGAGAATAACTTTTTGTTAAACAAACCCTGCAGCTGTTTGTTAACTTTTCTCTGGTGGAGCAGAGAATAACCATGTGTATAGACTGGTCTGTATGGTTCTTTTGATAGAGTGAAACTCACCAAATCGAGGTTGAGCTGAAAAGATTCAGTCTGGAGTGATCTGATCTTTGTATTCAGGTAGCTTCAATGTTCATCAGGGTTGCAGTCAGCAAATAGTTGAGAATTTGTGACGTCCGCTGAGTGACTTCAAATTGCCGTTGAGCTGAAGATTCCGTCTGAAGAAGTTTCCTTGATCTTGAAGGTTCAAGTTGAATTCCAGGTGGATTTCAGTCTTTTGTAGCAAATTGTTGAGAATTTGATGAATTCAGTCTCTATCCGGCTCACGGCACCAACTGCGGACCTCTAGTAGGCTCTTGCAGACCCATGGACATCTAAAAGACGCTGTATGACTGCAGATTAACCAACACGTCTCAATAAAGGAATTCTGCTTGTTTCGAGTCTCCTGGACTGGGTTCTTTCTCTTCTCTTTTCACTCATTTATTTTTTTTTTTACAACAGTACATAGTAGTTAAGGACACTTAATATAAAGTGGGACCCATATTTTTAAACTTTGCATTAGTGTTGATGTCAAATGCAATTAATCTGTCACTTTAAAATTCTTAATGGCCGTGTTCTTAATTTTCGATGGATGTGCCTAAATTGTGTCTGGTTCTCCCAAATTTTTAAAGTTTGAAGCACTGGTGCTACCAAGCAAAAACATTAATTTCGCATCCTGCCGTATATATGATGGGAAAGCAACTCAAACTGTAGAGTAAAGTATGAAATAAATCGACCTTTTTTTTTTTTTTAGAAACATGGTAAGCAGATGTTACTATGACGATGCTCTGAGCAAGGGAACAAAACAGCAGCTATTCCAGTAATTTATCCACCTAGGTATGGATTACAATAGCAAGAAGCTCAGAGGCATCTAGTGAGCAACAATTCCCGACTAGACAGAAAGAACTGAATTGATTGAGGCACTCGAAACCACAGGCATTTTGTTCAGCATCCACGAGGCATCCAAACCTACACAGCAGGCGAAAAGAAAAATGGATCTGTCAATGACACAGCTAATGACACCCCAGAGATATGAGCAATGTCAGTCCCACAGGAGCCTGAAAAAAATAATTCTGTTTACCCTTATTTTCACCTCCAAGTCTTGCCATTTTAAACGGGCTCGATTACAATTTTCTCATTAAAAGAAAAACATGGCCTATTTATGCTAATTCCCTGCTCCTAAAACACATAATTACAGTGTCCATTACTGACCAACTGTTACCCAACCATGATGGAAAATGTTCTGCGTGCAAAAGATCCGTGTAGTTAAGAACTAATCACACTGATGTGTGGAAGCAGTATGTTTAATGTGCTCTTTGGTTCGCTTAGTTTTAAGAAGTAGAAGGGGAAAAAAAGATTTCTTCACTGCTGAAATCGTGCCTCTGCACTCCACCATCGCTGTTTAAATATTTTATCCACTGTGACTAAGTACTAGCAGAAAGATCACTCAAGATATGGATATGATGGGCACTGCGCACACTTAACATGCGTTCTGTTGCATGAAATTCTGCATGGTGATGATGTGTGAAAAACAAGAGGCTTCATTTTAGGTCATGTAAACACTCCAGTTCAATTCAGTCAGTTCTGTACACACAAAGTTCTGTGATTTACAAGAATGAAAACACAATTTAACAACTCAATTAATGACTAAATGGAAGAATAATCCTAAAAAAAACTACTAGATGTTAAAGGTCTAGCAGTCTTTATTGTTTCTGTGCACAGTTCAAGAAAAGAAGATAACTAAACTCATTAGTTTAGCCCAATAAAGTATGATCAAGCCCATAATAAACATAAATCCAGGGCTTTACTTTAGAAATAAATAAGCCTCATACCAAAATATTGTGGCCTGCACCTGCCCACTTTATAAACTCCATAAACTAAATCACTTAAGCCTAAAGACACTTATGGCCTATTTCCACTGAGTGGTATGGTTTGGTACAGTATGAAACACATTTATGTCTGTTTCCACTGTCAAAGGTACCTAAATAGTGAACGGTGGCACAGTGGGTAGCACTGTTACCTCACAGCAAGAAGGTATCCGGTTCAAGCCCCGGCGGGGTCAGTTGGCATTTTTGTCAGGAGTTTGCATGTTCTCCTCGAATTCGTGTAGGTTTCCTCCGGGTGCTTTGGTTTCCCCCACAGTCCAAAGACATGTACCATAGGTGAAGTGAATAAGCTAAATTGGCCATAGTGTATGTGTGTGAATGCAAGAGTGTATTGGTGTTCTTAGAACTGGGTTGCAGCTGGAAGGGCATCCGCTGTGTAATAACGTGTGGGATAAGTTGGCGGTTCATTCCACTGTCACGACCGTTGATTAATCAAGTGACTAAGCCAAAAAGAAAATGAATGAATGAATGAATGTACCATTGCTGCTGAACACCATTGGTTTACTGAGAATCGCCATCAGCACTTACAAAAAGCCAGTAGAACGACAACACAACCATTTTTTAAATGCACAGCCAAGACATGACACCGTAATACAATGACAGCAAGCAGCAATGGAACATGCTGAAACAAAGCTTGTTATCTTCTTGTGACAAACCATGTGCCAAGAAGCAAGAACAGGATCAGCTGTATGTCTTCCATCATTGCTTATGAAGCTGTTCATGTCACGTCTAAATGTATGGAAAGCAAGAGAGAGCTCTCTATTTGCACATGCTATCTGCGCTTATACATTTGAACTTGAGTGAGAAAAAGGTGCTATATGGTAAAAGTCTGTGTGACTTTTTCTTCGTCAAGCAAGAATGATGATAAGTGCAACTTTCTGGCAAACACCACACCTACCAAGAAGGGTGAGTGTTGGCAGTGGAAACCCTGTCCAGGCTTGCCTGCCTTGAACCATACAGAGTAATGCTGAATTTAATAGCACTGCCTAGTGGAAACAAGGCATCGATAAGCATTTCTTACATTAAGTACACAGGAAAACACTTCAAAACATTGCTTACCAAATCAGCCTTCCAAACATTAAAAAAAAACACTCTTCATTAATGTAAAAAGTCTTCATTAATGTGAAAACGTTAACCATAAAACATGTAATCTGGCAGAATATGACACAATTCTGGGACTGGTTTGTGTTCAATACACAAAAATCTATATTTTGGGAAGTTACAGTATGTACGTAACCTTAGAATATAGGGATGCACGATATCATATGGTCATATGGTCAGCGGTCATATGGATATCAGCTGATATATGCTATTTTTAATGTTACCATTATCGTCCAATATAATAATTAGGCTAATATCTTTAAGCCGATGGAATATGTACTTGTACAGAACTGTAGAGGAGACGTGTCCCAGTCACTGAACCCAGCATAGGTGTTCTTAACTGCCTGCCACATTCAGTCTTTATATTATGCTCTGTGTTTGTCATAAAATCATCTGTGCTCAATGCTCAGGTGTTGTACAGTATCAAAATCTGATTCCGAGAACAAATCTGACTCTGCTTCATGTGCATGTGCATCACACAGCACCTGCACTTAAAGTTTTAAACTCACATCGGTTTATCATAAATTTTTCATCGATCATTTTCCCACAATTGACAGCAAGAATGAACATAGAAGCATCTGATTGATAAGCAGCACCCACATGCGTTCAAAAGAATCTACAACACCAAAAGGGGTAAATTTATGTCGCATTTTCTAAATTAAATCATACTATCTGTATTTAGCTTTTTGGTTGTACAATGGCTCTGCAGTCAAAACACCTCTCAAAATGCTTTTTTGAACATTAAATATTTGTAAATATGTACAGTAGTGTAAAACATTTTATTCAAGAACATTTGAGCTGGTTTCTTTTCTTGTTTTTTTCATTTTCATTTCATTTAAAATATATTTCTTTTACTTGTTTGTTAATTAAATTCCATTTATTAAGCCTATTATTTTTATGCAACAGTCAAGTTGCATGTTAATTTGCTAAGCAAAGAAATATTGTTACTAAATGAAAATATTACATTTTGAAATATTTATATATATCAGCTAAAGTATATCGGTTATCGGCATCTAAATCTTAAAAGTTACCGGTTATCGATATCAGTGAAAACATCCATACCAGTGCATCCCTCTTAAGATTATTGTGGTTCTGATTAAATAGTGCTTAGCATTACGTTTGAGGAATTCAGAAATTCAGGAATTCTGTGGGTTGACTAAGCATTTCCCAGTGTGATGTTTTCATCAGCTTTCTCACCCCTCTAAGCTGACAGACCCAGCTGCCACAGAGGTGACATCAGCCCTAGACATCTGTCAGTGTACGTTAGCAACATTTGTCAAAAAATGCTTGCATATTCAACCATCCTATAATAAATCAGTGTTTGGCCCAAACAGCAAACAATGTCTTCACGGGATTATTTGGGATTAGGCTCAACGATATGTGTGACATGCTGATTTAATTGAGAGAAAACAGTTTCTTTAGCACGAGAAGCTTTACAGAAAAATAGAGAAAGTCTTGCTTCAAGCCTTTCCAGTTCAATTCGATTGCCCCAATGAGACAATCATGGGCAAAGACATTTTAATATAAGCAGAAACCAGGGAATACTGACTGGGGTTTTGACTTTTCATAGACTTTGCAAATCAATACCGATTTCTGCAGCATGATTTCTCTCCCGGTAAAGTAAGTCCCTGGGTATGTCAAACATAAAATGCGGAGATTACGAATTATAGGTTTGAAAGAAAAGAATGGAACAACCTCAGTGTGCGCTGGCACAAACAGAACCACAAGCTACTTTAGGGACAAAAGTATAAACACAAGCTGAGCGTTTGTGAAAGTCATAAAGACGGTCCTGGGATTCAGTCTTTTTCTTTGACTTTTAATTACATAAGGAACAAACCCTTTGGCCAAGGGCACAGAAAGTCTCGCTGGGGAGGGTATTTTAGACACAGCTCCACATACAAGATGAATGTGTTGTGGATGCTGAGGATCAGCTGGTGGTACCGCAGTATTCTTGGAACACAGCCCAGGCCTGTCTTAATGCAGTGCCGCTTCACTGAACACGCTAACACTCGTGGAGAAGAGGAACAGATTTCATGGAGCATATGGGACCTCGCCAGGATTCAAATAAGCAGACCGTTGGAGATGCCTCTCTTACCTGTAGAAAACAATTAATCTACCATTTTCCCTCTTTCTCACTGAAAATGGCACAGAACGAGGGACAGCAAGAGAGAGAGAGTGTTGGGGGAGGAGAGAGAGAGACATGTGGAGACTTTTTAAAAATTGACCAAAGATGGTGTGCTGACGTATTTCTGCTTTTCAGTCACATCACACGGTTTCCCCTCAACTGACCTTCCCCTGACCCGTTCCTACTTTCCCCATCTGAGTGTATAGAAGAGACTGAGTGCTCTGCTATAAACAAACACACAAATAACTGCCAGAACAGGAGGGAAAGTACCTCCAGGAAAAAGGCAGATCTCAGAATTCACTGATGTACTCTCAATGATTCACCTTGTTCACTTTCAAGTCTTTCAAGAGCTGAAAACGAATTTATACTTGGGCACCAGACTAAGATAATGCCATCAGCCTAAAACGATTGAGTCAGCATTAAATCAAAACATATTAACTTGCTATAAAATGTATTGCACATTATTCGCACCTACTCTGCTTGTCCTAAGTGAGGTGTCAAACCTGCTCCTAAAAAAACCAACACCTTGCAGATTTGAGCTCCAATACACCAGCCTACAAGATTATACTGGAAGAAGTATAAAGAATTTGCTTTGCTGTTGTTTATTTATGTTATGGGCTAAACTCAAATCAGAAACAGGAAGCCGTCCTTGGACCTTGTTGTGAGGAGAATCACAAGGATACTTAGCACAACAGTACGGTGCCCAAAGGATGGAGCTAGACTGGCTGCTGAACACT
Organism: Danio rerio; assembly: GCF_052040795.2. Classification (NCBI taxonomy): domain Eukaryota; kingdom Metazoa; phylum Chordata; class Actinopteri; order Cypriniformes; family Danionidae; genus Danio; species Danio rerio. Next base: position 27,326,337 of record NC_141034.1, on the reverse strand, counting down.
ATTGGTTTGCAGACAATCGCCATCAGCACTTACAACAAGCCAGTAGAACGACAACACAACCCTTTTTAAATACACAGCCCAGACATGATGGCAAGCAGCAATAGAACATGCTGAAACAAAGCTTGTCATCTTCTTGTGACAAACAGCCTTTTCATGTGCTAAAAAGCAAGAACGGGATCAGCTGTATGTCCTCCATCGTTACATGAACGTAAGCTGTTCATGTCACGTCTAAATGTATGGAAAGCAAGAGAGGGCTCTCTATTTGCGCATGCTTGCCGCACTTTTACATTTTAATTTGAGTGAGCAAAAGATGCTACATGGTAGCAGTTTGTGTGACTTTTTCCTTCAAGCAAGAATGATAATGACGGCAACTTTCTGGCAAACACCACACCTACCAAGAAAGATGACTGTTTGCAGTGGAAACGCAAACGTGAACAGGGTGACCCGTCTTGAACTATACAGTGATATGCTGAATTTAACTGTACTGCTGTAAACTGTAAAAGAGGCATTAATAAGCATTTCTTACATTAAGACTTCAGCTTTCTTTTTTCAGCCTTCCAAAAAATAAATAAATAAATAAATAACAAATCTTCATTAATAATGTTTGAAAACGTTAATCATAAAATAAAATTCTAATAAAAACAGCAGACACTAAGGCCGAATACCAATTCTATTATTGTACGCCTACCCTTTACCCTTGGCCCTTAAAACAGATTGTGAAGGGGAAGGGCTTCAACTACAGACATCACTACAGCACCTGCACACAACATATGTCATCGCGATCTCTTGCTTTATATGAGAGCAGACGATCGCGACTGCTGTAGATTTCACGATCTCTTGCTTCATATGAGAGCAGACGATCACGACTGCTGTAGTTATTCCAGTTGTGCTATTTTTTGGTATTTATCTTCAGGAAATCACTGAAAGCAACAATATCATGTTTTCATAGCGATATAATACCAGTTCTGTGCATTTACCATATTCATCATGTAACCACACAAAAACAGCATTAACATTATAGCAGACACTGTAAAAAGCTCATTTCAAGGCACTAGACTTTCTGACAGAGTATTCGAGTGTCATCGAGTGACAGAATGTTGTGGGAACACTATACAGTAGTTATTATAATGGATTATAGATTTAGTGTGAAACTTTGTGGTTTTTATTTTAGAATTTTTTTTTAAGCATAATGGTAAAACACAAATGTGGTTAGGAATGTATTACAACATATGCTTGTTTGTTGTAAAAATGTGTAATATTGACAAAAAATAAATATTTGTGCATCTTCTGACTTCCATTTGCTGCCATGTTGTCATTGTAGGCAGTGTATTCTGGGAAATTTCTTACTCTTTGGTTTCGAATGTGGTCCTGAAAAATCTCAGTTCAAAAGACTATCTACCTTTGTGGCCTACGCCTTCAAGCTAAAGGGAATTAGGACACCCCTACCCCTTCACGTGAATGTGCAAAACGAGGGGGAAGTGGAAGGGCAAAAGGGTTCAATTGGGATTGGGTCAAAACATGCAATCTGGCAGAATATGGTACAATTCTGGGACTGAGTTGTGTTCCAATCAATATATTGGGAAATTACAGTATGTACGTGACCTTAGACTTTAGATCTAAAAAATCCTTGTTTTAGATTATTGTAGTTCTGCTTAAATAGTGCTTTGCATCACGTTTCAGGAATTCAGGAACTCTGTGGGTTCACTAAGTGTTTCCCAGTGTGAGAATCACCAGTGACCAATTTTTCAACTTCTGCCCAAAATAATTTGTTATATAAAGGCCATTTTTCATGACCCAATCAATTTACTAAGACATAATCTAGTCATGCCCTACAATTGGTACACTCTCAGAAAAATGGCACAATGCTGTACTAAAGAAAGTACAAAGTACAAACCCTTGTCACTGAGGCAGTACTTTTTATGGAACAGGATTTTACCTTAAGATTTGTACTACTGCAGTTTGTACCTTAAAGGACATGATTTGTACCATGGAAAACCAAAATGTTCCTTTGGTTTTTAAACCTGCATATACAAAATTGTACCTTCATCAAAGGTACAAATCTGATCCATAAAGGTACCACTACAGCGACAAGTACCTTAACAGTTTCAAATGTGTTCCTTCAAGAACTATTTAAAGACATTTTGCTTTATCCATTTTCAGTAAATATAAAACATCAAACACATTTTTAAACAATGTTTAAAAAGAAAAAGTTTATTTTGGTGTAAATGCTTCTTTTCCATTTACAAAAAAGAATAAAAATTACTTTAACATAAATCAAAAGATCCGTTTTTTATCTAAACATGTTTCTCTACTTTTTAACTCCAAACATTTCACAACACTTTTCTCAAAAATGTTACAGACATACATTCTCCTGTATACAATATAAAACATTATCCAATTAACAAACAATATACCTTTGAAATCACTTAAAAGTTAATTTAATGTACTTGCAAAAGTATTGTAATGAAATATGCCCAATGTTTGATTAGTTTTACAATACTAAAATGTCTGCATGAACACTTTGCATATGCAGAACTTTGCCAGCTCATGTGCGTAGTGGAAAGCAAACGCCAAAAGGTGCGGACATCAATAATGAGAATGTATTTATCAGAAAATGCTTACTAAATGTTTATTAAATATTATCATTGTAATAAATAAGGTGTTGTTCAACACGTATGTACCTTTTTTATGAGAACAGATGTGTACCTTCATTTCAATTGTACCATAAACAGTACAGAACATCATTAGAGGGCTTTTCTGTACCATATAAGGTACAACTTTGACAAAGATACAAAACTGTTCCTTAAGGAGCATTATTTGTACCATCGTGTACCTTTTTTTTCTCAGAGTGTAGCAATGAATATGCAGAAACACATCACGATACAGAAGTCAATTAAAATAATGCTTCATGCTGACTAGGACTTTCATGATTAAGATCTATTCAGAGGGAGAAAGTAATGTAGACAGATTCCACACTTTCATGAACACATCTGTGCCACTCATGCCCTTTATGTTGACCAGAGTGAAATTCTATCTTTTCACCAACAAGCCCTTTGAGGGCTAAGAGGCATGAACGTAGTGCCCGCTGTCAAAAGCTACCCACAATGTCAAAACGGCCATGACGCCCTCCTTGCAAGCCCTGAAATATAAGGCCATAAAGCTGGGCGCCACTATAAACCTGTACCCATCTGCTGATTTGTGGATCCAATTACTTTCTTTCTGTAATGGCTATGTTCAGTGCCATGATGTTCAGTCAATCGTTGGCAGCTCTTCAGTTTCCTGCTTGTCACCGACCTCAACGGTCACCGTTTCGGACCGTGCCCCAAGAAAGCACTCATCATTTGTTTTCAACTCCCTGATGACGAGCCACAGGAAATGAAAGAAGTCAGTCATTTTGTCATTACCTCAAGAACGCCATTGACATTCCACATTTATTGAAGAGGAGCTGCTTACACCTGTGGTGGATTCAGTTGAGTGGCCATCGGTGATGTAACCCAGATGTATGCTGAATCCCCCTGTCAACACAACCATGTGGGTACAGGGGCACAGGGGAGCCAGCTGACAGGTGCTGACAGATGGATTATCTTCAGGGCCAGCGGTGGTCCTGGCTTCTGCGAACTGGCAGACCAGAGTAAACCAATCACAGCCGCTGTGCATCCAAACACCAGGTGTGTCCCCTCCAAAACCCTGGCTCCGGCACCTTGTTCCTGCTGGTGTGAAGCTACTGACTGTGAAGAGCCACATCCCTTTGCTGCGCCATCAATATGAGAGCAAGCTGCCTGTTTTAAGTCTCGCTGAGACATTTTAGCACTGTGGGGTGAAAGTCCAAGAAAATCCTGTGAGCTAGGGGACGTGTTACAGAAATATCATAATTTAACAATCTTATCATATCTGTTAGGTAATCATAGTCTGTCTATTCAGGATTTCAGGACCACGTTCAGCATTTGTACAAGCGTTTATAGAATTACAGATTTTTCGAAGTGCATTATTTTATCTTAAATACAGATATTAAACATTTTAACTTGGGTGAGCATGAGTAAAGTTTTACTTTTGGGTGAAATCTCAGTTTAACTTTAGGTAGAGAAGGAAAGAATGCTTCTAGTAGGCCCCTAATAGTATGTCTGGAGGCTCTAAAACAACATAGGCTCTTGGAATCGTCCAAACTTTTCATGTCCTAGCGGTTGCCCCTGACATTAGGACAACCCGACTGCTGTTCTAATGTCCAAATTATTTAAAAGCCTAATGGGAAAGATTGCTTTATGCTGTTAAACAATGGGTGATGCAGTGGCACAGTAGGTAGTGCTGTCGCCTCCAGCAAGAAAGTCGCTAGTTCGAGCCTTGTCTGGGTCAGTTGGCGTTTCTGTGTGGAGTTTGCATGTTCTTCATGTGTTCTTGTGGATTTCCTCCGGGTGCTCCGGTTTCCCCCACAGTCTAAAGACATGCGGTACAGGTGAATTTATTGGCTAAATTGTCCGTAGTGTAAGAGTGTAAATGAGTGTGTGTGGATGTTTTCCAGAGATGGGTTGCGGCTGGAAGGACATCCTCTACGTAAAAACGTGCTGGATAAGTTGGCGGTTTATATCGCTGTGGCGACCCCAGATTAATAAAGGGACTAAGCCGACAAGAAAATGAATGAATGAATATTCAACAATGGCATTACATTTATTGATGATAAAAAATGAAGAACAAAGATTTTTAATGGTAGAAAGACCCTTTGAGGACCATGAAAAAGTGTTATATCACAAAACCCCTTGTAAGAAACAACAGACTTCTGTGCCATTTCTACTGCAAAAATGAATCCCAAATCAAGTTAAAATTTAAGCAATCCAAATTTGCAGGGGGGAAATCTTAATTTAATGTTTCATATCTGAAGACCTTAGATAAGAAACTTTCTGTAATACACCCCCTCGATAACATTCTATTGTTAAACTTCTATTAACTGAACTTCAAAAGGGCCAGGTGCTAATTAAAAGGATTTTCTTTAATGAAATCAGACGTTCTCCCCTCAAGGAGAGGCATTAATTGCTACCCTGTACCCTTGATAGTTTTTGTTGCTATCAATTCAATAGAACTGCATGTAATAAGGCCATGATACACAACCACTCCAATGCACTTGTTTTGATACTAAAAGTGCATAGAGTAACATTTTAAAGTAAGAAGCCTGTAAATGAACAGAGCAGAACAACAAAGGTGACTTTTCACAAATGAATTCTTTAGAATCATTGGAGAACTACAGTACAAACTACCATGGACAATCGGTGGTTCACCTCTAAAGCACTTGTAAACAGTTTTAGATAAAAGACAAACAGAAGAACAAAATGCATAGTACTAAATGAAAGCAATTTAATTCCACTAAATCCCCCCTGGGAACAAACTAAAAGGCTTAACTTGCTAAATAAACAGAATTCGGTTTGGGAAGTTTGGCAGATTTGCAGCACTGTGAACCATCAAGGTTGAGAAAAGGTCAAAACGCATACAAAAAATGTAATGAGAGATCTCAAGCTGTAAACCAACTCTGACCTCCCTTACAAGCATGGAGAGATTTACTGGGTCATCTCCACAGCATGCATTCCTATGGTAAAAATAGAGATAGCAATAAAGTTAGAGGCAAAACTAGAGGTAAATCATTACACCTTGTGATGTGTCATGTTTTAGTGGGCAAAGCCAATCCCATGGGTTGAAAGCTCTGACAAAACTCATTCTGGAGGTTTTAAGAAATTCAAAGCTTCCTTTTAAAGCCCAGTAAAAGGTTCAGAAGTCTTGTTTAAACTGCGTGGGGGCTGGTTAGTGACAACGTCAGACTAGTAACGGTTACAGCCTTTCCTTTGACGCCTGACCTCAAATCATACACTGAGACGTTCATTCATCCTACAATCTGTGGGTTGAAGTTGAGCTTTTTTAAGTGTTTTAGATTCCTAATGAAAGGTGGTGGTCTTAGGGGTTTGTGTGTTTATGCAAAAATAGCAGCTGACGAAATCAAAACCAGGTTGACAGTGGAAAATCACTGAGTCAAAACTGGACTGAACTTGAATAAGCGATGCTAAAGCAGGAAAACAAACAAATAAAAAAAAGAATAAATTAAAATACAATGTGCTTCAGTTTTCAATAAAACAAGGGCGCAAGATAAAGAAAAGACCCAGTGAGAAGTGTTTAAAAAAGCAAAGTTCTTTACTTGAGGCTGTGCGCATATCCGAGTTACCTAGTGACTCTAGCTTAAACGAAAAAAGCAATTTCAGCGCAGATTTATAGTATTAGATGAAAAATAGGAGGAACATGTGATTTTTTCCATTATCTACAGTGAGCTAGCGGCTGCATCCCGGCACGTTCTCAGGGGCCCAAGCAAATACAGGCACACTTGAGAGATGTACTATCCTGCATCTTCTGGATGATCCATCATGCTATATATTGTGCTGCTTCCAATTGTTTTTTTCCTGGCAATGCTGGCAAGGAAGGAGAAAAAAATACCATAGTAACAACAAAAACTCGAGTTCGCTTTATCTCTCGCACCGTTGTGTGTGTTGCAGTAGAAATGTACAATATTACAAGTGCCTCAAAAGGAGAGCTCACCGCAGAGCACCGGCAACAGTGCATGGCAGTCCGTAAGCCACCAATCTGCTCCATCTCAAACTGGGATGTGGACTGAGGCTTAGTGCTTCTCCAGCGGAAGCGTTTGGCCCTCGGCGAGCCAACATGCTCTAGTGCCTGAGCTCAGTGAGGATAACCCCGAGGGGTTAAATTAGATAGTCACAAACAAACATGACATTTTGCTGCTGTTTGTCAACCGGAAGGGTAAATTAGATGCCTTCTGCGTTCCGAAAGACAGTTGTCAATAATGATCAGTGAGCTTGTTCTTGTTGTCTCACTTTCTCAATGTTTCAGGTGTTGCTCTGAACACAAGTTTTACACTGCTGCCAGATTCAAGGCCATTATTTATCACTGCAAGGGCAGAGCAGAATCCTCTCAGCCATTATGCTTGCTTCCTTAAAATTGAAGTGATAAGGCCTTGTTAGTAGCTGGGGGTTTGAGCTGAATCTTTTTGGCTTCTATCGCACTTCCACTTCAGGAAACATTTGAGTCAGAGGGGCTGCTGTCACGGGCACTTGAACCCGAATCTCCTTCTTTGCTTGAGGGCCCAGCAGGCTATTTGTTTTATTTTTATTTATTTGTTTTTTTGACCAACGACCTGGGTGATCATGGTGCTGTGTCGTAAATTCACACACATCCAACTTAAGCTTAGTATATCTCTAGTAACAGGGAAAACTTTTAGAGCTGTTCCAGTTCCAAAATTTTTGGAATCCCATCATACTGTCAGTGGGCATGGGACGATAACTGTTTTCAAGGTAAACTGCGTTTTGGAAAAGTCAAGGTTTTAAAACTGCCAACATTCTCTACTATACCATTCCTACGCTATATGTAAACAGACAAAAAACTATTTAACAGTTTTTTAAGATAACAGAATCTGCAGCAGAAAAGATATCCAAAGATGCCATTTTTAATGGTAAAGAAATCAGTGTTTTTGAAACTAAAGAAGACAACAGAAGTCAACAATTCATTTGAATTATTTAGCCTGACATAGTTACTGTTACAAAATATTCTACATTATATTTATATTATTTTATATTTGTTCAAAGGGGAAAAAAGTTTTAGAGTTTTTACCAAGACACTTAAAAATATATATATTTTAGAGCCGTAACGACAATACCGTGAAACCGTGATACTGTTATCCAAGGTTATCATACCGTAAGAATCTTATACTGTAATTTCTGTCAATTCAGAATCAAAACTGTCAATTACGATTCCTAGCTCAAGAATCAATGGGCACGATTCAGAGTAGGGTTGGGCGATGTGACACGTTACCTTAAAGATTCAAAAGATCAAAGAGTCGTTAGATAGAGACAAGATTAATTAAATATCATGTTTAACAACTATAGTGAGACACGATCCAGCAGTACATCCTTGATAAATTGTGATGCCGGTCCAGCATTATTGTCTATCGACCAAACCCTAATTCCAAAAATCAAGTCCTCAACATTGCTTCAATTACAGTTTTTTATACACAAACCCTGCCATTAAATAAACAAACAACTTTTATTGCATGTGTGCTGCACTAACAACTCATGTTGCTTAATCCAACTCATGAAGCTTAATACCTTCTGTTGTGAACTATAATTCAATTTCACCATGTACTGTATGCTAAAGCTTTTTATACAGTAGGGCATATACAACAAAAAGCATATGCATCAGTGTCTATATGTGCATTAGGTAAATAATATTATTAACTTAAATAAAAGGTAGCAATACATGCTTGCGTTGTCTATTATTTGGATATTTCAGTATGACATACCATAACTACTGTAGCTCCTAGGAATTATGCAATAGTATTAGTAAACTGCAGAATATTTGAGCAAATTCAAGTGACTTCTGTTCTGATCATTATTCGCAATATTCTAGTTATCAATTTTTAAATTAAGGACTTGATTCCCGATTCGATTCTGACCTCTCTATTCTCAACTGCTCGGAATCAATTACTTTTGGAATCAACGCCCAGACCTGGAGTCTGCTAAAAAAATATATTCCAAATGTTTATGTTTAAAGGGACCAGAAACTGAAAAAAATCCAAATTTGACATATATTCTGAAATATAAAAGGGCATTGTACTATAAAAAAAAGTCTCAGGACAAGTTTGCAAACTGTTTTACACAATAGAGCACAATAGAAGCAATCAAATCCAATTTGACAAATGTTTTGTGTCATTTTTCCAGTCCAGAAAACAAAGACTCTATATATAAAATTATTACCAATTCAATGCTACCAATACTATTACAAAAGAAACAGATTTAGCCAGAATTAATTGTTGCACAATTGAAATGTGTTTGGGCAGAATGTTTAGCATTAGCAGATGGAGAGAGACCCAGCCGCCTTGTTGTGCTCTGGCACGTCTGAGAGGAGAGAATCAAGCAAATACACAAAGGGCCTCATAAACAATAATTAGGCTTAAAAAAATCTCATTAGGATTTAAGATAGCTTGAACACTTTTATTGATGTCACTGCGACAAACATGTGTGATCTGAAATGAAATCCTTCAGGCTAACTTTAGTTTGCTTGGTTAGAAATGCGGTCGGTTAAACAACGCCATAAAAATCTGATCCAATCTTAAAACATTTACATTAATATTTATACTCGCTGTTTTTCTTGTGGAGCTAAAACTGTCAAACAGAGTAAATATTTATAACTAGCCTCTCATTTTGCACTTAAATTGGTTTCTTGTAACAAAGGGGAAAATGCACTGAATAAAAACAGTGCTGATAACGCTTACCCAGCAGGACTCAGCGCAATGTGGCTCTTCATTATCCAACACAGGAGCATTTGTTGCAGCGTCAATTATCAGGTACACCGTTCTTTAGCGCTGGATACCACAGCTTTTAATTAGCAAATCACAGAAAGACGCAGATCTGTGCAAACTACTGGAGCGATTGCCATGTGGAGAGCCGTGAGAGTACAACAAACTCAATTACGGCTAAAACACTGTCCCATGCATTAAAATGAGCTTTGAAGCACACATGATGAAGCCTTACAAAGACTGCAAGCAGCGAAGATATGTCATGCATGGAAAGCACATTGATCTGAGTGATGTCCAGGTCAGAAAGATAATCAGCTAAGAAGAATCATACGGCGTTTCAATCATCAAGCTACTTTTAAAATTGTAAAGGAGTTCCTGTTTTGCTTGGAAAAGCAATAGGATTATGCATTTGCAATTTGATTATGCATCTGCAACATGATTATGCATTTGCATAGTAACGATAATTCTGGCCATCTGGATGTATCGTTCACCATGACAGCAAGTTTTCCACTGGAGAAAGGCAGGTCACTGTGCTGTTGCTTGATATGGATCTCTGCTTTCTGGATGGTCTAATGTCATTGGCTGGGTCTGCAACTGGCCCCAGCTTTTGAAAATTTAATGTCATTGATGTCATTTTATTTTGACAAGGCATCCATTTCTGGAGGGGGAAGCGTTTTTATATAAACCTGCAGCACTGAATAATGCATGGTATCATGAACAAGATGAATGATTATCAATGCATGAATCAAACTCACTCTGAATGGTTACAATTTCTGACACGGTTTTCCATGCATCACATACAGTCAAGCCAGAAATTATTCATACCCTTGGCAACCTCTGACTTAAAGTTACTTTTATTCAACCAGCAAGAAATGTCACAGGCTTCTCCCAAAAAGATAATAGGATGATGTACAAGAAGTATCATTGTTGTACATTTGAACAAAAACTTTAAGTCAGAATTTGTCATGGGTGTGAATAATTTCCGACTTGACTTTATGTATTTTTTATTATTATTACTATATGACTCCGTGTCGGCAGAGATGAATCGCATGCATTGAAGAGTAAAATCTGTCACAGTAATGCATGTATCTTGCCTATCTTCAACAATATGTCACAGAAGACGGATAATATGAGCTTTTCTCCTATTTGTACCTAACTGGCAAAATATTCTAAAAAGTGCCTGCTTGTTATAGTGGTAGCTGCAAAAATGTCAGTATAACTTTTAATTATGATCTTTAATTAAATCTTGTTAAACTTGACAGCAGAGTAATCCATAATAAGTCAATTGTTTTTTGATTGTTTTGTTTTTATATCACATTATATCCAAAGTGATTTCCAAGACGATGTTAATACAGTGCCACTGAAGTCTGTATGGTCTGACACTGTAAACCCCAAAAAGTTAAGGTAACTCAAACTATTTTAAGAAAGTTATTGCAACAAACCATTTAAGCTCAAAACTAATCCTAATGAGTACTGTGAACTTAATCCATTTGAGTAAACAAAGCAATTTGAGCACAGTAAATGAAAATAGATTAAGACAACCCAAACCAACTGAGTACTGTAAAACACGATACATTTAGGCAACTTAAACCATTTAAAGGAAACGATTGCTACAAACCGTTTGAGTTAAAAAACTAATCTATCTAAGTACTGTGTACTTACTCCATTCAAGTTGAAGTAATGAGGTATTTAATGAACTCATTACCATCAACACTGAGCTCAAAACTTTTTTTCAAATGAGTAGAATAACCTTCAGTACATTTTGAGTTAACTACACTCATTTCATTTGATAAAGTTGATTGTTTGGTTTTACAGTGCAGTTCAGATAACTTTTAAGATAAAGTTGTGCCATGGCTATAAGAGTAATCTACTCTCTACATTGTACTTATATCAACTTAACTTTAAGTAGCTTGTATATTTATATAATCCTCTATCAACCTATGTTTTGTGAAGCATTAATGTTAAAAAAGTTTGTCTTTCCTACTGTAACTTAATACTATCTGTCCCATCTAATGGATTTTTTTTTTTCTAAAGACTGACCAAAAAAAAAAAGTTTATAAAAACAGAATATGAGATGGCAAAATATTATTAAAGCAGCCTATTGCTTTCTTTCCAATTTAGACAAGTTTTCGAGGGCACATGAATGCTGCCACTCAGTGGGCAGAAGTCCTTCCAGCTGATGATAAGTGCATTTCACATTTGACCCTTCCAATCATGCATCTTGAAATTGTCAATGCCATCACTCTCATAAAAAAGATTTTTGTAAGATGCCTTATTATCATGCAGCCTTTAGTTGTAGAAAACTTAAATTCTCATAGAAATGCAATAACCTTTCACAGGTCAGAATGCTTTGGCTTGTGTTTTTACACATATTAAGTCAATATCACACATTTTTAAACTACCGCAACTGTTCAATCACTTGAATTTCAGTTTGTTTATATAATGCCACAGTTTTTTCCATTGCTATTATTTTTTTAAACATTGCACAAATGTGAACTTTGGCATACAAAACAAATTCTGACATCCATACCAGTAAACCCGCATAATGGTAATTACATTCCGTTCAAATAATTTGGCCTTTGGTGCCACTTATTTGTGCCACAGGTCAATCCTGAAAATATTACGTTATTTTGATAATAGTTTAGCTTGGCAACAAAATGGAGCAGTGTTAAGAATCCATACCAGCGAACCTGCATAATCATAATTACACACTTTTCATTTAATTTGGCCTGTGGTGCCACTTATATGTGCCAAAGGTCAAACTGTTATTTAAACACTTGAATAACAGTTTGCCATTATTTTTTTTGTTTAAATGCCACGGAAACAAACTGTCTATTTAGGGAACATGTTTAGTGAACTCTAACCTGCAAATTTGTTTAACCTAAAGCTGCATGACCAATAGAAGAATGATATGTCACAGCCTGTCATCATAGTGTTACGGTAGATGTGTAAAGCGGTCACATAAACAGCCATTATGAGACATTTCTCTGACATATAAGGCCTTATTCTTGATAACACCATTTGACACAATATTATCTCTGAAGTAAATTTAAATAATAAAAATAATATCAAATATAAATATTATGATTAGCCTCACAGGCATTTCTGTGTAGAGTTTGCATGTTCTCCCTGTGCTCGCGTGGGTTTCCTCTGGGTGCTCCGGTTTCCCCCACAGTCCAAAGACATGCGCTATAGGTGAATTGAATAAAGTTAATTAGTCGAAGTGTGTGTGTGTGTGTGTGTGTATGTGTGTATTTGTGTGTGTGTGTGTGTGTGTGTGTGTGTGTGTGTGTGTGTGTGTGTGTGTGTGTGTGTGTGTGTGTGTGAATGAGTGTGTATAAATGTTTCCCAGTACTGAGTTGCAGATGGAAGGGCATCCGCTGCATAAAACATTGCTGGATAAATTGGCGATTCATTCAGCTGTGGCGACCCCTGATGAACAAATGGACTAAAAGCCGAAGGAGAATGAATGAATGAATGAATAAATGAATGAATGAATGAATGAATGAATGAATGAATGAATGAATGAATGTATCTGATCTTTACAGGAAAATGTTCTAATTTTCACAAACACAAGGGCCGAGTAATAACAAAGGTGATCCACATAATTAAATCAAACTGTTCAAAGTGGAGCTCAAACTGTAAGTAACCTCTAATTGAAAACTAAAAAATGGCAAGCATTGGTTTGACAAAGCAACAGGTTTCCCAGACTACATTTGTACAACCATGTTAAAATTGACAGTGATTATTGTTCCCATTATTATTGCAAGTTTTCTATGGCATTTCTGAAAGCTTCATACTTGTCACATACTAGTCACTTGTTTGTACTTCTGAGTTAACCTGGAATTTACTCAGAGATTCCAAAACATCTGAGTTCTAATCTAGAATTCAAGTCAACTGAACAAGTGCTTATGGCTTTTTAATCAGAGATGCTGAACGAGTTCTAAAGCTGAACAATCACAACTACTGTACTACTTTAGAGTTTATCAGATTAAAGCACTGATGGATTGTTGCTGTCTATTCGCTCTCTTGCATGAATAAATACCTTTAGATTAAAAAAATATTTTTCTGTGCATTAAATCCTCTTGCCCTTCTTATAAAGTGAATCACCAAATCACATCTGCCCATAAACTATTTTTCTAAGTCTTCTTTTATAAGAAAAGTAAACCATTTCTTGGTTCATTTTAAGTAAGTAACCACTGTCACAAATGCATTTTTCACTCCTTCAGAGCTGCCCTCCCCATTTTGTTTTTCATTTCACTTCTCATGAAAGCCCAGAGACTATCCATTATGTGCAATTTAAATGACCACTCCCTGCCCACCAAAAGAGCTACATGCGAGAAAGTTCATGGCTCTCACTGAGCAATAAGAAGCTTTTTTCCATCACACTTGAGGTTAGGATGAATAGATTTACTCAGACAACTGCCAGACGCCTTTCATAGTAAACAGGCAGAGTGAAAGAAAAGCGAAAAATGACTAATATATTAGTATCCTATCAATGCACACATACACACGCACAAATCACCCACCATTCATTGATGCACGCATTCAGTGTTGAAGCAAATCTCTGGGCTGATATTGAGTAAAAGATGACAATAGTTTCCATCCTTCTCAAAACGACAAAGTAGTATTCAGCATGCATTCATAAAAAGGCTCCTATCAAGGACAAAAGCGTCATCATAAATCATGTTAGAGTCTTTTTAAAAATAGCTTTGAATACAACATGTGCATGGATATTATGATATTTATAAACTACTGCATAACACTTTTCAAATAAGTTAGCATTAGTTAATACAATAGTTAACAATCTAAAAGACATATGCAATAAAACATTTAGTGTTGATGTATAAGCTTTTAACAGTAATGTTAACATACTGTAAACATGATCAAAAATATTTGTAAAGTTCATATATTTATGTTAAGAAGTTTATTAAAGACGCAAAGATTGAGAGCATTTCAATAAAGATATTCTTCTTACTCAGCCTCTGTTTTGTTTTGTTTTTGTCACTATACTCACTACACACATCAAGAGCGACTTGTTGTTTTTTTGGTCAGCTTGAACTATTATTGATCTTGCCAACACCTTCACAAGCGACAATTTGAGTCATGCTTTGTATTGCTGAAACTGACAACATGACTTACAGTCTTTATCCTGAACTCTAAAGCAGACTATTATATATATATATATATATATATATATATATATATATATATATATATATATATATATATATATATATATATATATATATATATATATATATATATATCCAGAATATTTTCCTAATGTATGTATATTCAATACATGTGAATTGGATTTTCACTTAGTGTGATTGATTGATGCATTTCATAGATATGGCAAGATGATGCAGGAACAGTAATCACACGCAGTAACACAAATATAGTTAATTGCAATGTCATTATAATCTCATTATAACGGGTGCATAACAGTTGTTTTAATCACCGGAGCTGTCGGCGACTGCGCTCTAATATCGCCTGAATGACGACGGCTGTGTCTCAATTTCAAACTGTGTGCTATGATACCCACCTAAACATTTTAAGGGCATTCAGAAATGTGCAACGTTATACTAATCAGAAATGTTGCACGCGCCGGTGCTGTATTTGTAGACAGCTCACTAGATATCAAGACATCCGAAATATTCACCGGCAAGATGAGTAACGTTATTTAAAGTACAGCGCGATGTAAATTCCGCTATTAAAGTCATTGGTGAGGAAAGCTCCATGTTCTCCGTGTGTAATGCTCTTTCTTATCAGAGTTTTCATTCATAACGTCCGTAGTTAACGGGCGGCTCCCCGTTCTGTATTATAGACCACATAAACGCGACTGACCACATCAAAATATCTCTATTATTCCACACAATTAAGTTGATCTGAAGAGAAAGCGTACCTGTATACTGCACGAGGAACATCGTCCGGGGGGTTCGGTTTAAAAAGACGTCGGATAAAGTCCCGTAGGTCTCTGCTAGTGAACGTTATTCCGCGCTAGGAGCTTGGCTGCTGGTGTCTGTGGGTCTGCTGCGCTTATAACTGCTTTAAAGTGAACAGAGCACAGCGAGGAGGGGAGAGAGAGAGAGAGAGAGAGAGAGAGAGAGAGAGAGAGAGAGAGAGAGAGAGAGAGAGAGAGAGAGAGAGAGAGAGAGAGAGGACTCAGTCACGCTTAACATAACGATTTCACTGTCCGCGACGCGAAAGAACTGTGGCACGATCTCTAAAAAGCGAACGACGTCTATCTCATGCGATTGACATATTGACGCCTGACTCATTTGAAAGCGGTCGACCGTTACTTCGAATAATGAGCGCGGGAAGCCCATTCATAAAATCAACCGTTTACAGTCAGTGATTGAAATAGGAGGTGAAACATGTAGCTATCTCTATTGAGGCAGTGTTTTTTAAACAGTTGTTTGTGTGTGGATTTAATGGTTATAATGGGAACTGAACTGGTTTTAATGAAAACTTTAATGTGCCCAGTGGGTCTGGTAATTTGTTGTAGTGTGTTGGCGGTTCATTCTCCAGCAGCGACACCTGATAAAAAGAAAATAAGCCAAAGGAAATTGAACAGGCCCTTTATATGTTAAAACCACTAAATTATGATAGAATATTTCCCAAAATACACTAAAAACCATTACAATAGAAAACTTTCCAGTTGCAGTAGGAATACACACTCTCAGTTTACAATTTTAACCATGGGTAATGCTAGCTTACATTTCACACATTCATTCATTCATTCATTCATTCATTCACCCATTGTTATAAAACACATGTCTAATGACACTGAGATATATGCAAATAGCCTGCAGGTGAGAGATATGCCAGAATTCTGTTTACTGGAGATTTAAAATGATCCAGGGTCACTTTTAATGATTATACGAAGCAATAGCTTACGGAAGTTAAGTTAAAACTATATTTAATTCACCAGTAGAGGGAGCAGAGCAACAGTTAAACCTAATGGCTAATTGCTATATATAATCCATAACAGGCTCTACTAAAACCCCAAGGCCTCTTAAATAATGCACAAGTACGGACCATTCACTGCAGTGGGCAAGGAAACTGCTTAACTAAATCAGCTGTGCTGTCAGAACAAACACATATTCAAACATCACAAAACATTTAATGAGATTTCAAAGGGATGTCATGACAGAATAAACTATTTTGGCTTAAGTGTTTAGATTTGGAATGGAAATTTAAAAAAGAAAAAAAAAAAGAAAAAAAGGAAACCATGAAGTAAAGTTGGCAGCCAGAATATAATAATACCTAAACAGTTTTTCGTCCATTTGATTTCCAATTTCTCAGAACAATTTGAGTGCAACAAGGTGTTACGAGCTGCGCATACTTTATGACTGCCAGCGCGTTGGGGGTCCAGGAGAGGTTAAATAATCCTTTGGCTTGCTGGAATCTCAGATGAAATTTAACACCTCCATGTTTACAGCTCAATTTCTCAGGCCTGAGCTGTACAGCATAGTCAGGCTTTCTTTTCGGAGTTAAGAACATTTAACAGATGTCTTAACACATTCAGCAGAAATTTACAGATCTACTGCACGTCGCGGTTAGGAGAGCAGCGGAGACCGGTGTTATGAACACAGCATTTGACATTACAACGGTCTCATAAAAGCGTGATAAGAGTGTGGGTGGAAACCGCGGCCTGCTGCAGCTGCTGTGTTTATCTTAAACCTGATGAACGCTGCAGACCAGCATTCTCAGGGGGAAGAAAGAATTAAGACTTTATATAATTTATACGCATTAGCATATTGAACCAAAGTCAAGAATGTAGACGGTCCAGTGTGAGGCGGCTATATCTACAGTAGATCAAGTGTGGTCTATTTATATCATTTGATGTTGGAAGTACATATAATTAGCTTGTTTTGGCACACCGCCACTGTGTACCCTCAAACAAAGTTGCCTTATTCCCTCAGTTTCATAGACGTCATGCTTTCTGGCAGTGGCTGTTCTCCTTTTTGAATTCTTTTGATGCGCATGGCTAAAAACATTGGCATATTCATTATGAACTGTTTATTTTGCCATTCTTAACAATTATCTCTGACTATTGAAAAGCCGAAGGGGATACAAACAGCTGTCAAGATGATTTTTCAGAGGTAAAATGAGCATTTTTATGTTTTGGGCCCTCGTTTTAAACAGTTTTCATGCAATTAAGGTAATAAATGTGGCATGGCGCTGTTTTAGTCGCGTAGAAATATTCCAAAGCTGCGCCTGAGTCATTTGTGCTGCGAGGCAATTACATATCACAACATCAAAGTGACACATTAAAAGCACTGGAAATGTGGACTTTGATATGTTACTATAATATGTTATTAAGCCTAAGTGAAAAACAATAGTTCTTTAAAGAGAATGGTTCACATAAGAGCTTTCTTGCATGTCACGGCTCTTATCTGTAAATTAGCGCAATAAAAGCAATCAAAGTGTGTCTGAGCAGTGCACTTTCCTTTCATTTACTCGAATGGAACAGACGGTTTCCCTCAAACTTCATCATATTTTAAACTGCAGCCAACAGGTACAATTATCACTGATAATTTGATAGTATTTGGCTGATTTAAAGTTCAGACTTTGGGAAAGATCTTACTGTGTTGCCTTGTTCCCATCTGCGGCTATCATTTATTTGGCGGTAATGGAGCTGTGGGTGTTTGACAGATGATTCACCTTTACAAAGGTGAGAGCTAGTTCTTTCCTCTCGCGGACGCCAGCGATGCCCCTGGCAGAAGAGGTTTGCCTTTGGCTGAAAAACAGGAAATACAGTTTCATGCATTTTCACTCAGAATATCCACAATAATGCGACTTGCTGTGTGACACAGACGTTTTTTTTTTTTTTTTGTGTTGGTCTTAAAAGCATGTTCTTTCATTACCCATTTCCTGTTAGTCACACATATGGTGTTCATGTTTTAATAATGTGAACATAATAAAAACAGGCCAAAGTTTCTCAAGGCGGCATCTAATGAATTTTCTCACCTCACAGAGAATGATTAAAAGCTGGTCTGTGCTCTTTTTTAATTCATGCCAAGCTGAGGGACTGATTCTACTCCCTTTTTCCTGATTTCAAACAACGATGTGCTTTCAGGAACTTGCTTATTTTATGAGCACTGGCAATTGAATACTGCATTAGGTGGAAGCAAATTACCGGTTCTAGTCAAGAATTATAAAACACATTTTCTTTTCAACCTTCGATATTCAGAAAAATATTAATCTTATTGGTTGAACAAAAATGAAGGCATGATTTTTTTTTTCTGTACATTATAGGATGTGAGAAATCACTGCAATGACGAAAAGAGAATCGCAAGCCACACACAATAACTACAATACCGATAGTATATAGAGTATATGAAGGGTGTTGCACCTAAATATGAACTCTGATGGCTTTGAGAATCAGTCAAAAAGAGAATTTCAAGTACATTCTGGCATAAAATGCAGGCATTGCTTAACTCAAACAGTTGAGCAAGGCACTTCCCTGGGATTGCATGAACTGATGCAATGCAAGCCACTTTGGATAAAAGTATCCACCAAATGCATAAATATAGATTGTGTGTGTGTGTGTGTGTGTGTGTGTGTGTGTGTGTGTGTGTGTGTGTGTGTGTGTGTGTGTGTGTGTGTGTGTGTGTGTGTGTGTGTGTGTGTGTGTGTGTGTGTGTGCGTGCATCTAATAAAATATCTAGTATGTCCTGTGAAGAAATGCATCACAATAACTACCACATTTCAGGTTATATTTTCTTTTAAATATCATATATTTATGTTAATTGTAAGGCATGTGTTATTAATACAACAATGCTCACTTGCATTTAAAACTGTACTTTAACCATATATTTGAGGTTCATCAAAGCTGTTTTAATCTAAACTAACAGATGCTTAGAGCAGTTGTTATTTCATTAACATAATGGATAGATTTCTTTTTTATATTGTTCTCACTTCTTATTTTTGGCCTGTTCGGCAGAACTAATAAACAGTAACAAGAGTTAAAGCTCATTTAGAGATGGAAGTTGAGATCTTATCTGATGCTCTTTAAAACAAATACTCTCTAGTAAAAAAAAGTGATATGCTTTATTCATACAAGGAGGATTTGTGTTTTTGTAAAATTGAGATATTAATTGTTAAAGCAAAAGACTTCGGGAAAAGTCTGGTCAAACAACACTAGTAAATATCTATAAAGTTACCTGAACAACGTTACCTGTAAATTCCAAAATGTGTTGTTCACGAAGGCAAGGAACGTTCTTTTTTTTCCCCCCAGAAAAGCCCCATTCACACATCCTTTCAAAAACACTGGTGAATTTAAACATTATTAACCTGAAATTACTTATAAACTACTGTGCTCATGTTTGTAAACATAAAAGGGGTCAGTGTTTTTTGTTGTTGATTTCATTTTTGGTTCAATAGTTCAAATGGTATCTAGTTGTTAAGTGGTGACGTATGAAAAACTGTTTCCGGGTCTAAGCCTCTACTCTTAAATTGAGAACATATTCGTTTTGACCACTTTTTTGTCATATCACACATTAAAGTCAATTTTTAAGTAAACAACAGTCTCTGATTTCTTTCAGCATATACACACAGCAGAATTAAAGCAGTTTAATAGTAATATTACAACGGCTGATTCCAGAAAGAAGAGAAAACAAACGTTCCAGTATTTAAAAAAAGGTTCTGTTCACACATAATCTCATTACGGCGATTTACTAGCAAATTTCTGGAAAAGTCTGTATGTGTGAAAAGGGCTCTTGTCAACATGATAACTTCCTGTGTACTAGACAAATAAAAGTGGCCACATTAGAAAGCTAAAATTAAGTACTCTTTAAAAGACGAACCGAAACACCAGCAGGAATTCTCACTCTATATCATTTAAGGAGTTCAGGACAAAGTGTTCCAGTTTACCAGTCTGGTCTCCGAGAGCTGTAGAAGTCTTGTGCTGAGACTCTGTTAAAATACTTTTAATGGCTTTTGGGTTTGTATTTTGGCAGGGAGAGAGGTGGAATTGCAGCCATTTGGTCTTTTGGTTACTTAGATTTTAGCTCATATTTCAAAAGCAAATTAAAAGACAGAATCAGATGTTGTTTTTGTGCACCTTAATAAATGAAATCACTGGAAAAAGACTTTAATGCCAAGGCACAGAAGTACTAAATTAATTGCAGGCCTTCATTCACAGAATACCAAAAGCAAAAACGGCAATTTTGTGGTTGTCTTGCATGTGTCAAGTAAAAAGACAGTCAAATGGGACCTCCGGCTTTTTTAGAGTGACTGATTAGGGCATTCAGCAGCAGGAGAGTCCCTCATCTCACGGCCAACATGAGCCCTGCAACTTCTCACGCAAAACCAATTAACTAGGTGTAAAGTTGAACTCTCTAGCCTCTGGCATCTCCATTATTTAAGTCTAAGGCAATAGCAAAATGGCCATTTAAAATAAAGGGCAACAGAGAGTAGTAGGAGAGGGAGGCTGTGCTATATGTGCATTGGGCTTACAGTCAATCTCACTGAATTTGTAATATATTAGTGTGAAAAAGCGTAAAGTTCTTTTAAAGTTGCCTGATCCATTCGTACCTGCAGTGAGGTGGAACAGTGTGAATTACTCCAAGCAGGATCCAATTTCACTTTCTTGGATTTTCCTGAAAATAATATGTTGTGCAATTGTAATGAAAGTGTCCTCTTTTACTTGAAAAATGACAACAAGAACTGTTCAAGTGCTAATTCAGTCAACTGCGGTGAAAACCTGAATTTTTAAAAGAAGAGCTCTGTCATCATTTACTCATTCTCCACTTGTTCCAAACCGCATGTGAATTCAAACCTCACAGAGTCTTTCTTCAGCTGAATACAAAAGATGATATTTTGAAGAATGTTGGAAACTGGCAGCCATTAGCTATGTTTCTATATACCTATTTCATGTGCATGTTGGAAATGCGCATAAAAAAGATTGATGTAAACACCAAGATGCAAATAATTGTTAAAAATGTGCATAAAATTGTGCATAACTGAGTAGGATAAACTTTTTTATTCAATAAGAATATTTGCGCATAAGCTACGACAGAAACACTTTTATTGAACAAATTCCAGTGTGTGCATTTAAAAAAGTGATGATAGAAAAATGTGATGATAGAAATGTGTGTAAATGGATAAACCAGCAGGCTGAGCACATTGTAAAACATCTAAAATGTTGTTTCGGTCATTCTAAAACACCTTAACCATTTCAGTATAAGTGTTTTTATAGTCACCTCCAGAACTGTCAAGACTCTGCATCCCATGCCTTTAAACTGCACCACATGTTCATTGCACATTTGTGTGACCCACAATTTGTCTTTTGTGTTGGTAAAGTAGGCTTATACATAAATATAACAAAAAATACAAATATTCATTCATTCATTCATTCATTTTCTGCCGCTTTTCCGGGGCTGGGTCGGGGGGGCAGCAATTTAAAGAGAGAACTCCAGACTTCCCTCTCCCCAGACAGCTCCTCCAGGGGGATCCCGAGGCATGCCCAGGTAAACAGAGAGACATAGTCCCTCCAGCGTGTCCTGGGTCTTCCCCGAGGTCTCCTGGTGGGAAATGCCTTAAACATTCCCCTAGGTAGGCGTCTAGAAGGCATCCGAAACAGATGCCCGAGCCACCTCAGCTGACTTTTTTCAATGTGGAGGAACAGTGCCCCTACTCCGAGCTCCTCTTGGGAGACAGAGATCCTCACCCTGCCTATCAGAGTGCGCCCTGCCACCCTGCAAAGAAAACTCATTTTGGCCACTTGTATATGAGATCTTGTCCTTTCAGTCATGACTCAAAGCTCACAACCACAGGTGAGAGTAGGAACGTAGAATGATCAGTAAATCGAGAGCTTTGCCTTTCGGCTCAGCTCCTTCTTTACCACAACAGGCCGATACATCAACCGCATTACTGCTGCTGCTGCACCAATCATTTTTACAGTGGA
Organism: Danio rerio; assembly: GCF_052040795.2. Classification (NCBI taxonomy): domain Eukaryota; kingdom Metazoa; phylum Chordata; class Actinopteri; order Cypriniformes; family Danionidae; genus Danio; species Danio rerio. Next base: position 27,304,078 of record NC_141034.1, on the reverse strand, counting down.
ATGATCCGCCAACTTATCCGGCATATGCCCTTCCAGCTGTAACCCATCTTTGGGAAACATCCATACACACTCATTCACACTCATACACTACAGACAATTTAGCCTACCCAATTCACCTGTACCGCATGTCTGTAGTCGAAACCAGAGCACCCGGAAGAAACCTACGTGAATGCAGGAAGAACATGCAAACTCCACACAGAAACGCCAACTGACCCAGCTGATGCTCGAACCAGCAACCTTCTTACCGTGAGGCGAAATTACTACCTACTGTGCCACTGCGTCGCCCCTTTATTTTGTGTTCAACGGAAAAAGAAAAAAAAAATAATAATTGGAACAATTTGAGGGGTGAGTAAATTTCCATAACACAAAAAATTTAGTCAAAATAACGAGATTGAACAAGAAATGGCTGAGGAAGAAGAGAGAATGAATGTCTCAAATGAGCTTATAATCTGTTTCATCAGCATGAGCACCAGAGTTCAATTTATCCAAGCATGTGTGCTAATTACAAGCACAAGTATCCGAACCATGTCCACCTTCTGACAAGCTTACCAAATCTACATTTTGTAGAAAGATTATCAAAATAACTGTCACATTTGTTGCCACCTGCAGACTTTATACAAGCAGTCAAAAGATTTTGATATATTGATAGATTTTTATTTTGAAAAAAAAAAATAATAATTAAAAAAAAAAAGAAAAAAGAAAAAAAAAGAAACAGACATTACTCCAGTCTTCAATGTCACGATTCCTCAAAAAAAGAAAAATCTAACATAATCTTTGCTGGTCAAGAAACATCATTAATGTAAACATTAATGCTTGCAGTAATGCATACAGTTTGCTTGAGAATGTTGTGGAAAAAAAAAAAAAAACTAAAACTCTGAAATAGACTTCCTTTTTAGCACTTTTAAATATCACTTTTTAGCAGTGGTGGACAGTAACAGTAAGTATTTTTTTTCCATTATTGCATTTACAATAAGTACATATTAGAAGTATCTGTACTTCATAGTACTTTTATTTTAACAAATTTTTACTTCACTAAATTCCAGAACGAGTTATTGTACCTTTTATTTCACTACATTTCCTATAGAAAGCAGAGTAATAAATTAATCGAAGGAAAGAAAAAAACATCACCTGCTCTGACAAAAATAGTGGTGTTTAATTTATGAACAAGCTAAACTTATCAGTTAACCAATTAAATTGGCTCATAAATTGCCCAGGACAATTCATTTGTGAATTGAACTGACATTTATTCACAAGTCAACAGCTTATTGATTCAAATGATCTGTTTAGAGTAAGTCAATTTAGAGCGAGTCTCCAGTAAATAATTAACTGATTGAAATGATTCGTTTAGAGCGAGTCTAAAAGTAAATGATTAACTGCTTCAAATGATCCATGTAGAGTGAGTCTCTAGTAAACTATTAACTGATTCAAGTGATCTGTTCAGAGTGAGTCTTCAGTAAATGATTAACTGATTCAAGTCATTTGTTTAGACCGAGTTTTCAGTAAATGATTAACTGACTCAAATGATCCATTTAGAGTGAGTCTCCAGTAAACGATTAATTGATTCAAGTGATCTGTTCAAAGTGAGTCTCCAGTAAATGATGAAATGACTCAAATGATCCATTTAGAGTCTCTAGTAAATGATTAACTGATTCAAATGATCCATTTAGAGTGAGTCTCCAGTAAATGATTAACTGATTCAATTGATCTGTTTAAAATGAGTCTCCAGTAAATTAACTGATTCAAAAGATCCATTTAGAGTGAGTCTCCAGTAAACAATTAAATGATTCAAATGATTTGTTCAGAGTGAGTCTCCAGTAAATGATCAACTGATTGAAATGATCCATTTAGAGTGAGTCTCCAGTAAATTATTAACTGCTTCAAATTATCTGCTCAGAATGGATTTCCAGGATTCATTTAGAGTGATTCTCCAGAAAATTATTAACTGATTCAAATGATATGTTCAAAGTAAATTTTCAGTAAATGATTAACTGATTCAAATGATCCATTAAGAGTGAATCTCCAGTAAATGATAATCCAAGTCAAAAGATCCATTAAGAGTGAGTCTACAGTAAATAGTCAACAGATTCAAATGATCCCTTTAGTATGAGGCTCCATTAAATGAACAGCTAAATGAAATGATCTGTTCAGAGAGTCTCCAGAAAGACTCTTACTGTCTTACTGACCTTAAACCTTTGAGCCTTGGTATAATTCCAAATAAATACAGAATGACTGTCATTTCAAAAAAGCTTTCCAAATTAACCTACAATTTTCTTTTAAACTTAAAGCATATTTGTTTCATTCGCAATTTCAATTAGTGCAATTTGAAGGGTAATGGAAATGTGCATAGTACCATTCACAATGAACAGAATGAAATCAGTTTAACTATAGTATCAGCTGGACAAATACAGATGCAACAGTTATACACTGAATTTGTCTGCTCTGCTCCATACAGCAGAAAAACAGCACACTGCAAAAGTCAGACTTCGCTCAAGTTTTACCAAGACAGACTTCACTTATTTATTCATTTATTTTGTTACAAGGCCATGGCAGAGGTGGTGCACACAGATTCTGTGCATCAATATCTTGTCTTGTAAAATGCATTCACTACTGTCATTCTCACAGAGTACACTGATAACAAATTCAAAAGTGAAAGTAAAATGTCAGCGGGTGAAAATATCCTCAATGCGACATTCCTGCTCTTAATAACAGAAGAAACAGAACAAACAAGTGGTAAGAAAAGTCATAAATAAAGAATCTAATCAATGTTTTTGCATTATTTTTGTATGTTTGTAAATCAATGCTTTATTGTTTGTGTCTTTGGCCTTTGTTAATGTTCCTTTTACGGACTTTGTGATAAAAGAGAGGAAAATGTGGTGTACAAGTTAAGAACAGAGATTGACTTTTTTTTTAAAGCTAATTCTGTTTCACAGCTAAACGTGTTCTTGTTTCTCATGCAATCAAATTGTATTACATATTGCAAGATATGCCAAAAAGGTTTTCAGCAAGAAAAAGTGTACACTAGAAGTTGCATAAATGTGGAATATTGTAGAGGGGGTAAAATGAAAATTATACACAAAAATAAAGATAGGCTGTTCAAATAACTTGACTTTATTTTTAATTTAAAAAAAGAAAAAATGTGTTCTGAAAAAGAGTTTTTCCTCCCCATGGTCTATTGAAATTCTTGATTTTGATTGAATGGAAGTTGTGCAATATAATAATTTTCTGCAAAAGTAGTTCCAGTCAGTTTTGATCACAGTTTGAAATAAATGCACTACCCTCAAACAAATTATAGTAATTATAGTAATTATACTATATGTTGTAATTATAGAAAATCACTGACAATTGCCGAAGCCTTCACTTCCCTGTTTAATCTTGAGGACACCAACAAATATGACCAGGGATATAAAGGGAATACATTAAATCACAAACATGTACATAAACATTTGCAAGCTAATGAATGTTACTAAGCCAAATGCTTCAGAACTTATTGGGCGATGCTTCACAGTGCAGATGGAGAAAAGCAACCAAAGAGTTTTTGAAGATGAAGAAGTGGAATGTTATGCAATGGCCAAGTCAATTACCTGATCTGAATCCAATTAAGCATGCATTTCACTTGAAGAAGACAAAACTGAATAGAAAAAGCCGGAAGAACAAGCAGGAACTGAAGACAGTAGCTTTAGAGACCTGGCAGAGCACCACGAGGTATGAAAACCAGCGTCTGGTGATGTCTATGCGCTCCAGAAATCAGGCTGTTACTGATTACAAAGGATTTGCAACCAATTATTAAAAAGTGAAAGTTTGATTTATGATTACTATTTTGTCCAATTACTTTTGGACCCTTAACAAGTGGGAGGCACATATGCAAGCCATTGTAATTCCTACACCGTTCACCTGATTTGGAGGTAAATACCCTCAAATTAAAGCTGACAGTCTGGAATTAAATCACAACTTGTTAGCTGTTATAAATATTCAACATGTTTAAGCTATTGAGACAGATGAGTCTCAAAAATAATACATTTATGAAATAAAACACATACATGCAAAGCATAATTCACATTTACAAAATACAATTTGTAAATTCAAACTAAATTCACAAATACAACACACAAGTTATAAAATAACAAGTAAAAACCATAAATATTTTTATCCAATGAATTAGATTTCTGTATTTTTGAATTGTGCTTTGAATTTCCATATTGGATTTGGGCATTTTTTAAATCGTGTTTTAAATCTACGAATTGGATTTGTGTATTAATAAAATGTGTTTTGAATTTACGAATTGGATTTGTGTATTTTAATCGTGTTTTAAATTAACAAAGTGTATTTGTGTACTTATGAATCGTGTTTTGAATTTACGAATTGGATTTGTGTACTTATGAATCGTGTTTTGAGTTTACGAATTGGATTTGTTAACTTATGAATTGGATTTGTGTATTTATGAATCGTATATTGAATTTACAACGTGGATTTGTGTATTTATGAATAGTGTTTTGAATTTAGGAATTGGATTTGTGTATTAATGAATTGTGTTTTGAATTTACAAATTAGATTTGTTTATTTATAAATTGTATTTTGAATTTACAAACTGGATTTGTGTATTTGAATCGTGTTTTGAATTTATGAAGTGGATTTGTGTATTTATGAATTGTGTTTGAGTTTACGAATTGGCTTTGTGTACTTATGAATTGGATTTGTTATTTTATGATTCGTGTTGTTTCGAATTTACGAATAGGATTTGTGTATTTATGTAATTTGTATTTTGAATTTACGAATTGTATTTGTGTATTTGAATTATGCTTTTAATTTTTGAAGTGGATTTGTGTATTTATGAATCCTATTTTGAATTTACGAATTGGATTTGTGCACAAACGAATTGTGTTTGAACTTGCAAACTTTAATTTTGTAAATGCGAGCTGTGTTGTGGATGTATGAATTAAATTTTGTAAATGTATTATTTTCAAGACTGATGTGGCTCCATATTAAACTACTACTGTAATTTGTGTGCAGATACAACTGGTATTTACGGCTGGCATGATCTCATGAGCAAGCACTAAAACACATTCCTGGATTGGCTGTTTTTGATTGTGGAAAAGAGGAAGCCATCAGTCAACATGTTGCCCTGCGCTGGCCAAGATAAGGGGAATGTGAAAGAAAAAGCTCCTGTGCAAATAAGACAAAATAACCCTAATACAGCTGCAGCAGGACTGTGCAATGTAAAGCGGTCACGTCACCTGTGGGAAGGGCAGAGCTATGTGATAGTCCGGACATCTGCCTCCAGATTCAACATGAGCCAGCCAAGCAACCAGCACAGCCCACACAGAGACTAATAAGGAAGTACGCACTCATATTCCACATGCATTCAAGAAATTAAAGCCTTTCCTTCACTCACAGGTCTTGGATTAGGGCTGCACAATATATTTCAGCATAGATATTGCAATGTATGCATTCGTAATAGTCACATCGCTGTATGTGCAATGTTGTGTTGGTATTATTGTTGTCCAGAAGCCACAGTTTAGAATACATGACATTTTTGGAGTCACTGCAAAGTGTAACGATAATAAATTAAAAATAAATTAAGATCGCACTTTATTTTGATGGTTCGTTTGTTGAACTTAAGTTACATTGCATCTTCATGCAACTAATTCTCATTAGATTATAAGTAGAATGTTAGGTTGGGGTTATGGTTAATGTAAGTTGACTTGCAAAGTTTCTTATTGTGAGTTAAATGTCTGTTGAATGTCTGTATGAACGGATATTAAGCAGAGAGTCTAGTAACAGTCAAATGGACCATCAAAATAAAGGGCTCTATTTTGACGGTCCATGCGCAAAGCGCAAAGCGCAGGCCGCAAATGCTTTCAGGGCGTGTCAGGATGCGTTTTTGCTAATTTAAGGACGGGAAATCTGCCTTGCGCTTTGGCGCATGGTCTAAAAGGGTTGAGTTTATTTTCTTAATGAGTTATAGGTGTGTTTTAAGAATAAACCAATTAGAGTCTCATCTCCCATTCCCTTTAAGAGTCAGCTGCGTCGCGCCAAGAGCGCATTCGCTATTTACAGGACGCAAAGTAAGTCTAAGTGGAAAAAATGAGCATTTCACAAGCAAACAGTTAACAGTTTTTTAACAGAAAACTGTTAAACAGAGCATCTACTGCGTGAGAATGAGAGATAATGGATCACTTTCACTTTCGCTCTTGGATAGGGAAACCTTTACGCACAGACATCAATTAGTCTATAAATAAATACTTTTGTTTGTTAAGCGCAAATATCCGTTTCAAAACTATTTCTAAATTCAGTTCTAATTTCCAGCAAACGAATAAATGAATAATAATAGCAAAATGTGCTCAAAAACTTGAGTTATATCCTAAAACACATGCTGTGCCCCATTTGGTCTAAAACCTGACAGGTGGGCAAATCTAAGCTTGTTTTTAATAAAACAAATATTCATATGGATATAATAAATAATACTGCTAATAATAATAACATTATACAAAAGCAATTGTTATGAATGAACTGAAAAAGCCTCCCAAGATGAAGACATAAAAGCAGTGGTTTTTCATATTTATGTAGGCTAGAAAATAATATGTTTTGTAATATTTAAATCCTTTATATTTATATCCTATATCTATTCTTATTATATCCTATATATATCCTTAATATTTAAATTTTTCATATGTAAAGATATTAGCATATTGCTCTCTTGTGCGTATTAAACAGTGTGTAAGCGAGGCGAGGCGCCGGAGTTTAGACCGGGTTTGTTTTGGTCTAATGAAAAATCTATTATAGTTTCTCACAATAGCAAAGCGCCAGCGGTCCGCCGCAGAACGCCTTCCTTTTTAGACCAGAACGCCTATGGGCGCACAAATGAGCTCAAAACGACTCTTGCGCCAAGCTTAAACTACCAAAAGACTACTGCGTCACGCCTTCCGCCACACTGCGCCGGGCGTATGATAGGGCCCAAAGTGTTACTTAAATTAATTAAGGCCTACGACTGTTTGAGCATTACAGGAGAGATTAAAGCATTTAGGAACAAGAAATTGTATTGTTTGCAACTTTGATAAATATAAATTTGATATAATTATTAATATGATGAAGACTATACAGTGTTGATTTACATTTGTTTATTGCAAGTTTTGTAACTAAATGCAAAATTAAAAGTACTCTATCTCGTTTGTTTCTTTGCTTTCTTTTGTTTACCAATTTATCAATGTGTGTTTAATATGTGTCTATTAAATTTTATGCAAATGATTCAATCCCCCTCCAGAGACACCCTAATCAATCTAAATTAATGAATTCTTTCCAAGTAGAGCTATTAAAGCCATCTGCTGAAATTGTATTTATATCGCAATAAATCCTGCAGAACAACAAAATATCGCAATATCAGAATTTTCCAATATCCTCCAGCTCTATCTTGGATCATTTCTCATGTCAGGATATGATCTGTAACATTCATTCTTCCAAATGTCAGAGAACAGAGTAAAGAGTTAAGACTTTTTTAATGTAGCACAAAACCTATTAAAACAACCTGGTTTAACAAACCCAAAGAAAGAAAAACCCATATATTAGTGAAAAAAATATAGTTCAAACAGGGTTTACACAGGAGATTGAACAGAATGTCCATCTGGCCACCTGGCATGTCATACATAAACCCTGATTTAGTGATTTATCCTCTTGAAATGCACTTGCCCTTCATTGGCATAAACATTTGGGCTATTTATACTTTCCAATATCAGACCAAACTCTATACTTCTCTCTTGGCTGGTGAAACGCATCTGAAGCAGTATCAGCCTCACCTTTCAGTTTAATCTCTCAGAACTTGATAAAGGGTTTTGGTGAGCTCAGAAATCTAAACTTCCTGTCATTTAGAAAGCGCAAACAAGAACTGAAAAGTGATTGAGGCCATCCAACAGACGTTTCCACCTGTTCGTGACAGAATAAATGCCAGCGAACTCGAAGAGAAACCTCTTATTATTGAGAAGCAGCCTCTCGTGGGGACACTGACAGCCTTATCAGGTGCGCAGCTGAGATCTTGCCAACGAATGCTTTTTTCGGCTGTGAGATCTACACTGTGACTCGGACTGTGAATGAGAAGCTTAAAAAATCTCTGATGGTACATCAAGCAGACAGAGCTTCCATCAGCAGAATGCATATCAACTCACCTACAGCTCGGCCAGATCTGTAGTCCTTGAACATCATGTGCTAACCAGACACTCAATCTCCCGCTGACAGCTCCCTGTAAAGAAAACAAAACAGACTTAGCTGGGCTTGGACATTAAGGAAGACTGGGATATCTTTAAGTAACAGCTCTGGGTCTCTAAGTAAGCAAGCACATAACAATAAAGAATTAAAAGAAAGAATAAAAAACAAAAAAACATCAAAAGATTTTCTACCAGCACCAGTAAATGTTTTAGAGAATGCAATCTAAACTGGAAAGAAATAAAATTCTAAAATGCACAACAGTTTAATATTGAAAGTTGCTTGAGGCCATTTGATTCAAGAACTAGCATAGAACAAAACGTACCTTTTTTTAAATTCAGCTGCCTATAATGAATGAGTTTATTAGCCAGGCATGAATATTTACTTTATATATTTACTTTGCTTGAAACTGCTTTTTGCATTTTCATTTAAAAATAGATTAGTGTCTCTAAAACAACAGCATTATCTTACTTATTTGTCTTCACACAGCGCAGTTCGCTGTGCCGCTTGTGGTATCATATACCAAGTAATTTCAAACTTGCAGCATCTGTCAAAAAGATTATTCTGTTCCACATATTTTCCACAATATGTGAAGCAACATGGTGTTTTGGAGCAACTTTAAATCAACCTAGAAAAGCATCTGGGATTGGATTTATGAAACATTCTGAAGAATAAAATGATTCCTAACTGTTTTGTTATTCATCATTTAACTTAACAATAAAGTTACAAATATGTTGTATTTTAAAAAACATTACTTAAAGGCTGCAAGTGTTGAATATAAGGTTTCTAATGTAGTTTATGTTTATTTGGTCATTTTAAATGTGCTTAAAGACAAACTGTAATGATCACTAGCAGTGTTGCCCTTGCAGGCAGCTGGAACTACAACTCCCATCGTGTCCTGCAGTCACACACCTGTTTTAGTTCATCTCTTGAATACACACACACAGCTGAAGCTCATCATGTCTGATTACATGGACCATCCTGTGCTGAGTCTGGTTTCCCTGTAGTGATCATTACCAAATGTTTCCCTTTTTAGTCTAGCCATGTTTTGGCCCTTGTTTGTTTATATGGTTCATGTTTGTTTTGCCGCCTTCCTCGACAACTCGCCTGTTATACTGCTCTTGTGGATTATCTTCATGCTACTGTCTGTCCTTGTTTGAACCATGCCTGCCTGACCATTCTAATAAAAGCTGCATTTTAATCCACCCCTTGTTGTAAGCAGCATTATTACACAAACTATGTATGACAACATAATTTTGTCCCTAAAATTTCAGTCTGAGAGTCATGTGATGTTGGCGGTGAGGATAGACGTGCTGTAGCTAGCTTCACTGAATAGCTACAATATTTACAGAAAATTCTTCATTAATTTCCCTTACTGATAGAATTATGACTTTATCAAGACATTGAAAAGTCAATATTGTTTATGGTGAAACACAATATAAATCATGACCAGATTGTACCATTGACGAAAATTGCTATCTCGAAACCCCAGACAAAATGGCGGAGGATGTGGAAGATGAAATATCCTTGCATACTTTGTGAAAGGAAATTAAGGGCAGCAAAAAAAAGAAATTGGTGAACAAATTGGCCAAATGGTCAGTGATATCCATATTAAACTGACCCATACCGAACCCACTATGTCAACATTATCCGAAGAGATGACTGAGATAGAAACAAGAGTAAGTGCCACAGAAGATGACATAAGAAACACTTGTTTAACAGTCTGCATGGACAAGGATATCTACTATCTAAAAGATAAAGTACAAGACTTAGAAAACAGAAGCAGGAGGTCTAACATATGCATTGTTATCCTGCTGGAAAAATCAGGAGATGATATGGTTTAGTTTCTGCAACGTTTCATCCCTGAACTCCTTGTCACCAAAACCTTCCCAGCTCCTCCGATAATTGAGAGCGCACATAACAGGAAATATCTCACCCAGCAGAACGACTCTAAGGGTAACCGTGGCTAAACTCCTGAATTTTAGAGACAAACAGAAAATCCTGCAAGTTGCAAGAGAACGAAAGGAGGTATGCTTTGAAAACCTGCATATCCACTTTTTTCCTGACTTCAGCGTGGAGCTGCAGAATGCATAGAAAGAATATGCAGAGGTCAAACAATCCTTGAGAGATTGGGAAATAGAGTATTCCTTTATATACCCTTCCAAACTGCAGCTCGTACATATGGGGAAAGCGAAGATTTTCTCCACTTGATTGGAAGTAAAAAAAAAAGTATTGACTCGATTAGCAATGACAAAGGACTCTCTACCTCCAAATGAGAGCCGACAATACTGATATTCGAATGGCTTTTAGTTTATAGAGCAAGGCTCACCATTCTCGTTCCTGGAGATCCGGTGCCCTGCAGGGTTTAGCTCCAACTTGCCTCAACACACCTGCCTGGGTGTTTCTAGTGTACCTAGAAAGACCTTGATTAGCTTGTTCAGGTATGTTTGATTAGGGATGGAGCTAAAATCTGCAGGACACTGGCCCTCCAGGAACAAATTTGGTGATCCCTGTTATAGAGTTTACGTTATTCAGTTTGGAAAAAAGTTTTGGAAACTTCTTCAGTCTCCCACCTTGTTAAAAAAATTGCAGTCTCAAATACATGGTTTGAAACTGCCTGTTTTATAAATCAGTCCTATCAACTTGTAGAATTTTCACATTATTAGCGTGCCACAGGAACATGGTTTGTGTTACATTATCAGCACATTACTAAACTTTTACATATGCAGTCAAGCCAAAGTCTAATACAGGCCGATACATAAATTGAATTGCCATTCTGATACTAAGACTAATCATTCTTCTCCTCAAAATCAGCTTTTATCATGCAAGGCTAAATAATTCCAATAATGCTACTTGTCATTTTTAGCATTTACTACTAGAGTAAAACATTGGGAAAGTGGTGAACACAGAAACTAATAAAATACCAAATACCAAAAAAAGGTAAAGGTGTTATATTATACATGCATGTTATAGATATAAATATATATAAATAGAAGTTATAATTATCTATATTTAAGCATGTAGTAATTAATTAAAATTAAATCATACATTCAACACATTGCAGAAAGCACACATTAAGGGTCCACGAAACCCCTTAAGTAAATTTTTTGAGATCGTAACAGGTGTGTGTGATGAGCATCGGTCAAGACAATGTTAGCACCTGTTAGCTTTAATTGTGGGGAAAACTGGATAATTTGGAGCTTTTGTCAGCTAATTACAGCTTCCGGGTTTAAAATGCTTTTTTGGGGCAGGATCAAAATCAGTGACTGAGTGCAGAGCTACAAGTGCAAAAATGACGCGTCAGTTTCTCATTATTATTCATAGTGGAGTTGTCTTATCCTATGAGAAGAGCCGGCTTCTTAATTATTCATGAGAGCACGTGATTTCCGAAGGAAAGGCAGACCTGCCAGTGCCAAGCCCAAGCTGTGAGACGCGGACACATGGCACACAGTATTTAGCTGTTCTTGAAGGGTCATTTGTGTTTGTTTCCATGATCCGCGGGGTTTGTTGGATGTTTTCCCTGCAATGCTGTCAGGGCTGATACAGCAAAGCTCCATGTGTCCAGCAAGCGTTTTTGTCGGGAGAGCAGTATGAGGATTGGAGAAGGCGGACTTTGTCTTTTATAAGGAGTTTGTTCACATTTAGACACATCGCCGTGCTGCTGTGTTTGCCTAAACCCTCCAGATTACTAGCAGGGCTAATGGTTAAAATAGACAAGTCAAGAGACCTGCCGCCCTGAGTTTGCATTCAGACCCAGGAATTGAGGGATCAGTCCTCATTTATAATGTTTATATGAACACGATTATATTTATAATGATATCAATTGTGGTTATCTGTATATCAAATTATGAATAACAAATGTAGCAGGCCATTAAATGTAAACTTTGTAAACTATAAAAATCATGCGTCTCCTCATGGTTTGTGTCTCATTTTGTGAGCTAACTGACAACAGTTGTTCGCTCCCCTCCTTCTCCCCTGCTGGCCCACTCCTGCCCTTTGCTCGCGGAGCTCCACAGCCATTATCATGCATCTTTTGAAAAAAATCTGAGGTAGACTTGAACCGAAAGTGACCATTTAAAATAAAGAGTGATCAAAAACATTTAAAAGTGCTAAAACTAAACTGCAAAAAGACTGTTTTTCTAAAACACAAAACAATAATGTTGTGTTAAAACCCTTAAAAATTATGTTAGGTTCCATACAACTTAGACATGCGTTTCAATTTTTTAAAAACACTTTCCAGTAGGGCTTGGTGATAAAATCGATAAAAATTACCTGAGACAAACAGAGCACTCAAACACTGCAGAGTGCATCAAAGCTGCAGCAGCAATTTGTCCGTTAGTAGTTTTCTGAGAAAACGGTTGATGGTTGCCTAGTTATGAGAGATGCCATAGAAGGTCAGAATAACAACACAAGTGAAATTGAGTGCCGTATAGCATCAGTGAGGGGATTGTAAATAAAAAAGGATGTCACCAGAGTGGCTTTTAGGTTTCATTACAGGTACATCCCAGCCACTAGCTCCCCATCTAAATGATTTTAGCATAGGGAGTAATATAGTCATTAGACTTCACAATTATAATGTTTAATTATGTATTTAAATAATGATGGTTAGTTCCTTTACTTGAAATCTCAGATTTGGTTATCATAATTAGTTTTGTTGACAGGTTTACTGTATCATTATTATTATTCACACCTTACAGATGTTGATCTACCTTTACCATTGCACACACCTTGTAACATTTTATTTATCAAGTGTAGCAGTCTCTTTAACACTTATGTTAATTTTATTACGAAGAGATCAGATAATTTGTTTAGATTTTTTTGTTTTAGACCAGGGGTGTCCAAACTCGGTCCTGGAGGGCCGGTGTCCTGCATAGTTTAGCTTCAACACACCTCCCTGGAAGTTTCTAGTATATCTAGAAAGGTAAAAATATATACTCAATAATTATTGATATCGAATGATATAAAACATGATATTATGATAATTTGTTTTGCAATTCTGCCCAGCCCAACTTTCTAGCTAATTCACAAATCATGCTTAAATGTAATACACATATATTGCCAAACACATATACCTCTTTCTAATTTTAGTGAATTTAGAATATTTTAAACAAGCGGCTACATAAACAAGGTCCTTCATTTGCATAAAACACATGCAAACATTTTTAATGTATTATAATGTATTTTATACATAATAAAATAATAAAATATTTTAATGTATACATATTCTGCAGATTTTCTAAAGTTCTTTCAACAATCTCAGCAAGCATGACATTCTCAACAGACACACTCTTGCCAGATCCTCATGCAATGTCAAGTGTGCAGTTCTCAAAACAAGCTCAAAATCATCACAATAAGCATTTATTTCTTCAATTATCTTTTATAAGAACCAAAATACCAGACCTATCATTAGCCAGCTGTACACACATACATCTGTGTTGCTATTCAGAGAAACTGTGCATCTAGAACTATAACATGGTTTTTCTTACTCACTGTATACAGTATTCATTCATTAATTTTCTCTTGACTTAGTCCTTTTATTATCTGGGATCCCCACAGCGGAATGAACCACCAACTTATCCAGCATATGTTTTTCACAGCGGATGCCCTTCCAGCTGTAACCCAGTACTGGGAAACATACAAACTCATTTGTACACATACACTATGGCCAATTTAGTTTATTCAGTTTCCTTCTACCACATGTGTTTGGACTGTGGAGGAAACCGGAGCACCTGGAGGTAACCCACGCGAACATGGGGAGAACATTCAAACTCCACACAGAAATGCCAACTGATCCCGGACTTGAACCAGCATCCTTCTTGCTGTGAGGTGATAAGGCTTACCACTGAGCCACCGTATCACCCTGTTTACAGTATGTCAGGGGTCACCAAACGTGTCCGGTGTGCTGCAGATTTTAGCTCCAACCCAAATCAAACACACCTGAACCAGCTGATCAAGGTCTTTCTATGTATACTTGAAACATCCAGGCAGGTGTGTTGAGGCAAGTTGGAGCAAAACCCTTCAGGGACACCGGCCCTTCTGGACTGAGATTGGTGACCCCTGCAGTATGTTGTGAGATATATTAAAGATTAAACATAAAACACAAAACAAAAATTTTCAGACCATGTTAAGACACAAAAAGCTATACAGTAATGTAGCAAGTTATAAACAGAACAGCTAGTGCTCTTATATTTGTCTTAACAAATTATTGTACTGTATGTGTTATTGGTTCAAAAATTGTCAGATGGTTTGCACAAATTTGATGCACACTATCAGACAAATTAGAAAAAAAAAATCACAAAAACTTTAATCAAAAGCCATTTTCAATTAATATTATTATTACTTTTTTTTTGCTTTTTTGAAAAATTAAGCAATTTAACATACTTTAATGCTAATGAATGGCACACAGAGCACTGAAGTGATACCACTGAAATGTCATTTTAAAGGTGGATTTATAAATAAATCAATTATTAGTCATTGTTATGATTGATATGACTTCTCAAAATATTCCAGATGCATATTCCATTTAAACATTCATAAATACCACCCAACCCTTTTTTAAATTCTTTTTTTAATTGCCAAAAGTCAATAACTTGCTGAAGGCTTAGTGGGTGTAAATCCTGAAACTTCACTGCAAAAAAAAAAATAATAAAATAAATAATAAATAAATAAAATAAATTACATATATATATGTTGGAATACTTCAATGATCTGAATCTATTACATTTGAAGAATGTCGGACTTCTTATTAATATTCTTCAAAATTTATTATTTTTGTGTTTGTTCAAAAGAAAAAAGAAATTCACAAAAGTTCAGAACCAACTAGGTTTTGGGAAAGGTGAGGAAGGGTGAACGAGGGCTGGGTGATATGGCCTTTTTTTTTTAAATCCCCATTTTTTTCATGAAAAAGAATTGATTTACAATTTCAAATTTATGTTGTCATATCATTCATATAAATTACTCACATAAAGCTAGTGGGTTGCATTGTCTGTTGTCTGCATTTTGTCTGTGTTGATATTTACAGTAATGAACTGTCTTCCTTATTAATTGTCTTATCCATCACTACTTACTGTGAGAAATTTATGGTGTGGCGTGCTGTTTCAAATGCGTGTGTCGGACAGTAAATGTGTGACTGAGAGCCCTGCCTGATTAATGCCGTTTTTTCGACGGGCGTGTTTGTGCGTTTGTGTATCCGTGCAACGTTTCTCCAAGTTCTTCCCTGCTCGCTGACACTGCCATGTTGTTCGTATGTTTCTAGGGCAAATGCAGAGGGAACTACAGCAACCCAGAATGAAGCGTCACATGTTAGGGTGAAAACGGATTTTCATTCAAACAATTCATATATAATCTACACACTTAAATTAATCGTTAAAATCAATTTATCGCCCAGCCCTAGGGTGAACTATCATTTTTTGGTGTACTATCTCTTTAAATAAGTAGATCTTATTCTCAAATTGGTGACGCAGTGGTACAATAGGTAGTGCTGTTGCCTCACAGCAAGAAGGCCGTTGGTTCAAGCCTCGGCTGGGTCAGTTGGCATTTCTGTGTGGAGTTTGTATGTTCTCCCTGCGTTTGTGTGGGTTTCCTCCGGGTGCTCCGGTTTCCCCCATAGTCCAAACACATGTGGTACAGGTGAATTAGGTAGGCTAAATTGTCCGTAGTGTACGAGTGTGAATGACGGTGTGTGGATGTTTCCCTGAGATGGGTTGCAGCTGTTAGGGCATCCGCTGCGTAAAACATATGCTGGATAAGTTGGCGGTTCATTGCGCTGTGGCGTACCCAGATTAATAAAGAGACTAAGCTGAAAAAAGAAATTTTATGCATGAATGAATTTATCTCAAATTCAAATATATTCTGCATTGTATAAACATTTATTAATTGGCAGGTAATATACATTCGGAAGGATGTTAAAGTAAAAAAAAAAAAAAAAACGTGAAAAAAAAGTGTTCAGCTTTCAAACTTTGAAATAAAATTCATAAAAGACATAAGCTAATAATTAACCACAAGTCTTGTGCATTCTGGCAAAACTGTTATTTTCTTGCATTTCAAAACTGCAGTCACACATCTAGGTTTTGTTCAGATCTGTAATTGTAATGTCAAAAATCATGAGTGCCTCCTTTTATCACTTTACTTCGTGAATGCTTTGATTTAAAGATTAATGTCAAAAGCATCATTCTGAAAACACATTATGTTATGAAATCAAGAATCAGCCAACAGTAACATTATCAAAAAAACAACCTTGTCTTGATTGGAATGATTGTTTTCATGTACAGTAAAATGATTAGTACTCAGCGTTTCTCAAATAGCAGCATGCCACCTGTTACTCCTACTCTAATGAACTCTGACCTCTTGACATGTCATAATCCCCACTGCCCTGACTAAGCTATTTAACAGTTTATATTAGACACATACAGTTTTAACTCAACTTCAGCAACACAGAAATGCCAAATAAAAGAAAGTGAGGATGTGTAAATGGAATAATATACACAAAATGGTGAAAAAAATCCAACTTGAGACATTTTTTTAAGACTTGCATAAAGAACAAATAATTTCAAAACAAAACATGTTTCTCAGATTCTGTTATTTAATGACACAGAATGTCTCCCACATGCAGCTGGATATGAGGATAACTGCCAGTTGCTAATACTGTAAATGTGTTTTAATCAATACATGCATATGCATTCAAATTAGATTTTTTTGCTGATGTGTCAATGGACAAATGAGAGGTCAATTAAAATTGGATTTAGCTGATATTGTAATACACCTTTTAAATAAAGTCGTAAGAAGATTATTTTGCCAATTGACAATTCAATCTATACATGTTGAGGGAGTTCTCAGTAAAATCAAATATTTCAGTTTTATCAATGCATATTTGATATTTTAGGATCACACACACATACAAAACTACCTTGTTTTGGTTTATGAGGCCTCTCCATTGGTGTAATGTATTTTATATTATAATTGTGAATGTAAAAACATCCCGTTAACTATAATATTTACCAGTTTTTAATTATGAGGACACAATGAATATCCTTATAAACCACATCAATATTCACCAAAAACAGTGTGTACACACACAGAGATTATGTTTATATAAATAATCACGCCTCATTTATACTATGAGAGACTTGTAGTGGCAAAGCAACCAGCAACCGTTCATTTCAACAAAGAGTGAGCGACTTCCAGCAACCACTGTCTATGCGAATGACAGTGACTGTTGGCGACCAGGTGGGCGTGTCGAGCGAAGACAAAGTTGAGAATCGTTCAACTTTATTCAAATGAAAAAGCAACTTTCTTGAGTGGCAGCCAATAGGTGCACCAGTAGAGCTTACAAGATCCTCTCTCAGCTTGCACAGATGCCGGTTGTATTCGTGCTGTATATACCTACACAGACCTGTGTTTGCAGTAGGTCGTCACCCAGAGCAGTAGCTATAAAGTTATCTAAACTAAAAATACCGACCACATTAAAACAATTGTTTTCAGAAGTTTTTGAACCGGTTCCTAACGTTTTGAATTCATCTCTACTTTTAGGATATGTTCCTAAAACTTTTAAACTAGATGTCATTAAGCCTCTCATTAAAAAAAACACACAGCTTGATCCCAAAGAACTAGTAAATTATAGACCCATTTGAAACCTGCCATTTCTATCAAAGATTCTAGAAAAAGTCGTACCTGCTCAACTATGTTGCTTCCTACAAAGAAACAAAATTTATGACAAATTTAAATCTGGACCATAGCACAGCATTTCACTAGAAGACTAGAGCATTTTTCATAGCACAGAAACAGCACTCCAAAGAGTTATAAATGACCTCCTTCTGTCGTGCGATTGTGGTTGCATTTCTCTTTTAGTGTTATTGGACCTCGGTGCTGCATTTGATACAATCGATTATAATATTCTCCTTGATAGACTTGAAAATGATGCTGGTATTACAGGAACTGCACTGGCTCGGGTCTTATCTATCTGAACGTCATCAATTTAGTTAATGAAGTGACATCATACGGATAAAAAGTACATTGTGGGGAACCACAAGGCTCAGTTCTTGGTCTGTTACTTTTCACACTACATATGCTACCGCTAGGCGATATTATTACAAAAACAGAGTTGGCTTCCACTGTTATGCTAATAATACACAACTTTATTCTGTGACCACTCCCACCTGCAGATTCTCCACGATGGACATCCAGCGTTCTCCAGCCTCCGACGCCTAGACTGCAGCTCAATACAAGACGTTTGGCCATAGAAGAAATGATCGTGCCCAACTGAGCCTGGTTTCTCTTGAGGTTTTTTAATCCTTCTCTTGCCAATTGCTGAAGTTTTTCCTCACTGCTGTCGCTACTGGCTTGCATGGTTCGGGTCTTGTGGAGCTGCACATTGATGCATTTGCTTTTCAGCGTTTGAACTCTCATCAGTGAATATTAAACCACACTGAACTGAACTTCAACACTGACAACTTAACTGACACTGTTTAAATTTACTATAATCTTCTATGTGAAACTGCTTTGATAAAATCTACGTAAAATCGCTATAGAAATAAAGATGAATTGAACTGAATTGAATTAAAAGTTGATGCAAGTATGAATGAGGCATTATTTGTAGACTTTGTAGCTGCCTGTCACTCCGACAATTAAAACAGTTAGTGGGCATTTCCACCTTAAGGTTGCTTACAGTAGGTAACGTTTATAGTAATATTCATTGAGAGTGAATTTATGTGCTACTGAAAGTAAACATTGTTCAGAGAAAACACTAATTATAAGTGAAGTTTCATAAACTAATTTCGAGAGGAGCACGTGATATGATTGTGCACAGCTGGTCACTCATCCGTAATCAGTAATAATCCAATCAGAATGATCCAAGCTTAGTATAAATGGATCACTTTCTCCTCATTGCACTACCTTCATTTTGGAAGAATCCCCCCTTCCACCCCATCTCCTCCTTTTTCTCCCCTTCTAAAGGGGGAGCGATCGAGACCTACCTGATCTCGGTTCTCCTGATATGCTTCTAGACCGGGCGGGAGCCCTGGGCTCAAATATCTCCGAGCTCAGGGTTCTCTCCCGGGACAGCATGCCAAACCTGCTATAAGTGCCAAGCATATCTAAGTGGGAACTCTTGAAAAGGAATCAGTACATAAAATGCTTGATTACTAAGATGATCAAGAAAAAAGTGTGTTCTTTGTCATTGCGGCTATTTATCTGCAGCAAACAAAGGTGTGTAGGTGTACTGCACAGAGAATACAACCAGCTGCTGCAGGACCTGAAAGAAGATCATGCAAACTCTACCGATGCTCCTATTGGCTGTCGATCAAGAAAGTTGCTGTTCATTTGCATAAAATTGAAGGATTTTCAACTTTGTGGCATTTTGCTGTTGCTCACATACCCTGAGGTCGCCAGAAGTCACTTACTCTTCATTGAAATGAAAGGTCACTTGTCGATTTGCCACTGTGAGTCACTCGTAGTTTGAACGCAGCTTAACTCAGAAAAGTTCTTTACATGTTATCAGAGAAAAGTCTTTCAAAGTATTGTCAACAAAATTAAGAAAAATTCAAATAGGGCCATTCCCACTGCACCAAAGCTTATTTCTTCAGTTGAACACAAAAGACATGCCAAAGAATCTTGGAAAGCAGCAGCGATTAACTTGCATGGTATTTTTGTTTCTTCTAGAGATGTCAAGAGCTAAGTTTCCATCCACCTATTTTATGTGCATTTTGGATAAAAAAATAATAATAATAAAAACAAAATAAAAAAGTTATTCAGCGGATGGAAATGCAAAGATGCACATACATTTTGAAAATGTGCATAAAAAACATATGCACATAACTGAGTAGCATAAACTTTTTATTAGATAAGAAAAAATGCACAAACTATGATGAAAACACTTTTACAGAAACAAATTCTAGTATTGCGCATTTAAAAAGGTCATGCGATTTTGTTATAAGAGATCATGTGATGATAAAAATGTGTGCAAATGGACAAACCAGCAGGTTGAGCACATTGTAAAAAATCTGAATTGTTTTTTTTTTTTTTTGGTCATTCTAAAATGCCTTAACCATTTCAGTATTAGTGTTATTATATTATTAATGACCTCCAGAATCAAGAGCATCTGTGCTTCGCATCTGACACCTTCAAACACCACTGCACGTTCATTGCATGTCAGGATTGCCTTCTGAGGTAGAAGTATTTTATTAAATAAAAAAAAGATTCACACAGCTTCTCTTACCAAAGCAAATTCCGTTTTTACTGTTGATATTTGGTGCAAGTTCCCCAGAAAGTGGTGATTTTATTCCCTTTGACTCATTGGATGGAAGCACTGCTTTATCTGCATGTCTTTTATGCAGTATTCTTGTTTTGCACATAAAGTTAATTAGCATTTTTGGATGGAAACATAGCTATTGGCTGCTGGTTTCAAACATCCTTTACAATGTCTTATTCTGCATTCAACAGAAAATAGAACTTTATAAACATTTAGAAGCACTTGAGTGCAAGTAAATGAGACTATGAACCATCTCTTTAACATGCCCCAATCAATGAACAGAAACACAAATATTACATTCTAGTCCATAGTGACTAGCATAGTGGAAGTTTAGATGAAATTACTAACAGGAGCTTCATTGTGTTAGTAATTTTAGGATTGGGATTTATTATTTTTTTAATTGGATTTGTGTATTTGGTCTTGCAGCTTAAAGGGAACATAGTTTACCCCTTGTCATGATTTAATATTAGTATTAAGGTTCTTCTGAGTGTGCCAGTTTAGGTTCAGTTTAAAACACAGTTCAGATTTTTTTATTATAATGTGTTAAACAGTGTCATGTTGGGGGCGTGTACACAGATTGCTGTTTTAGGGGCGTGTTGCTTCACATGAAAATAACGTAACAAGGGGGCGGAGCCAAGACCTCACCCGCTCTGTGGTTGCAACAGACAGGCAGACTGAGAGAAGGAGCAGGAGTGAGAGGATCAGCATTCAGCCGTACATGTACAACTCGGACACAGACTAAGCAGAGAGTCCGAAATTATTTGTCTTTGTATAGTTTTAAAGCCAACTGTGTGCTAGTTTCAAGTGCCGAGCTTATACACCGAGACTAATAACCATGCACACTGAATTAACTTTGACTGAGGCACCAGATGCACCGCTCGAAGCCGCAACACGACACACCAGACACTCTCTGTGGCGCGGCAGAAACATGAAGAGTCCCGAATCGTCACGCCATGAATTTTAGAACTCTAAACACTGGGTTCCATCAGGGCACACACAACAGCGACACAAGACTTTAAGCGCCGCCGCATGCACCCTGACAGAAGCCCACGCCCAGAATTCCAAAATGCATGGCGATATGTGAGCGTCGTGCCACGCAGAGCGGAGCTTCTGGTGTGCGACCAGCAGGCAAGTTGTTATATTATTTCCAATGGAGGGATGTGCACATGAGGCAACAAGCTTGCACTTTTCCAGCTCCACCTAGTTAAGATCACAGGAAGCTTCTGTGAACGTGAGAAATGCAAATGGCTGAAGTTTAAGGTAGATGCAATGAGAAGTACACATGTTTGCACACCTAAAGGTACAAATAATAATTTCGATTAGAGCGATAATGTGGAGAATATTGATCTTGTGTTGAGCCAATGCGCCTTGCATCTCAAAATAGAGCAAGGATGTTCTTTTAGTGATATCGCTTTGACTACATTTGAAAAAGGCGGACGTGAAACGACAAACTGAGGATTAGGTGACGCGTGCCACTCAATCAATATTGGTGGGCGGGGGGACCGCACTCCTACGACAAGTTGCGGTTGCTCTGAAAACCGCTCCAATTGGTCCATCATTTTTATGTTGTGCATTTGAGAAAAAAAAAAAAAAGCTATGGGTGTGTTTATATCACCCTAATATGAAGGTCTATACACTATACTTACACACATGTCTGTCCAAACAGCTTGAAAAGTAGATTTTTTTTTACCATAGATGCCCTTTAAATGTGTAGTCAAGTGTCCAAAACAAGTGGATGTAGTTCAGTCTAAGGTTGAGCCTAGAGGAAAAAGGAACGTGATTGGTTGCAGCCATCACAACTGACAGAAAAACGTTAGCAAAAAATCCTTCCTTATGATGAACACCACTATATAATGTCTATTCCTCAAACTCGACTGTAGCTTGCAGGGCTGTTAGCAACGTGTTTGAACTTATGAGGCATATAAGACCGCATTTGGGCAAAACGGACATTAAAAATGCATTTGAATCCATCTGAGGTTAGATTTCAGTCAGTGGCCCTGTGAAAACGATTCAGTAATGGCACTGGCCAGCATGAAACAGACATCATCTGCACTCCTATCAAGCAGAAGATACATCTCATTTGAGGGTATATTCAGTCAATGAGATTGGAATTGGCAAGAAATAACACGTAAAATAAGACATTTACAACATATACATGCCACTCATCTTCAGTACTACAGCATTGGGAAAAGAATAAATAAACAATCTATTAAATCACTTAAACGGCATCCACTGTGGAACAGATGCTGGGATTTCTGCGTACAGATAAGTGCAAGTTCTTGTTATGGAAGCACTAATGATCCCATTATGACAATGACTGCGTCTCAAACCCAAGGTGCATCGTTAGTGCATTTCATGCATATGATTCCCAATAGTGTTGCCTAGATAGGAAGCTCAGCAGGATTTGAGACATCGCTTAAGTCAAAACATTTATTCAAAAATGGGAACATAACAGAACATCAGGGGACTTTAAATGAGTAGATAGCATGGGAAGTATAGTGTTGTACAACACAGCATACTGACACACAGTTTGCATTAAAGTAATCCACAGCATTTTAGCAAAAGTTACTCTTAGTTTTGAAAACAAAAAGTGAAATTTGAAGACACGGTATTAAAGATGGAATATGTAAAAGTACAATGGAAGGGTCCCAAGCAACAAATTCAATATTCTAAGAGGGGGTGAATGGGGGAGGATAGGGTTTGGTAAAAACAAAGCTAAATGTAATTTATCTTTTAACAATAAAACATGATTATAGCCATTTGTCTTTATAAACGGCTGTACATTCATTTAACTGTATTAGCTTTGCAGTTCAGTCCGATTATAACAGGAAAATTACACAGGTTTGGAGTTTTAATAAATCAGCATTAATAAAATATGAAATGCCCAAAGAATCCCTCCTATAAGCATCCTTGTAGTTTCTTCACAGAGTTGAATATCTCCAAACCACAACTTTGGATGTCAGATGACAGTTAAAATGACAAAGAACACAACATGTATATACATCCGAGAAGAAAGATGAGTGTATTTAGTGTTGCATTTCTATTATTCTTTGTTTCTCATAACTTGTGTTCTTTTTTCTGGAGGAACCTCAGTGTATTGTTTCATGAATACAAATTGTTTTGTAAAAATACATTACGGCCTAATTCCAATTCTATTTTATACTTCTACCCTCACCCCTACACCTTCCCCTTGGCCATTGAAATGGTTTGTGAATGAGTAGGACTGAAAATTATCACACGTCATAAAGTCATCACTAACTCATATGCCACACAAAATGTAAGAATGTAATCTGTGGTAGTCATTCCAGAAGGTGCAAGCACAGTAACGTTTAACAGATTATTCACTTGCAAAGTTGTTTTGAGTCTATTGTGACCTGTTCACGCTGTTCATTTTCAGCTTGAAAACATATGAGCCTCTGGTTTCCTCAGGTGTCCGCTTTATACAGAACACACAGTACAACTGGTGCATCATGTTGCCAAAAAATGAAACTGTACTGTGTATTTACACAGTGCTCATTTTCATGGATACAAAAAAAAAAAAAAATCAGTGTTAAATTCAGTGCCACTACACTTTTCTGACAATGCTCTATCAAGTTATAGGTTATCACAATCGAAAACATGTTGTAGGACTATGGAGTGGCTGTAATTATGTAGCCGGAAGTCATTAATTTTTAATGGGATCCAGTGCTGGTTTCACTGGTTTGGCTGTCAAGGAGTGTTGAAATCAAGTAAACTTTATGGTAATGAGCTATGATGCAGTTCGGTGGCAAGCAATCGGAATATAGAAGTCCACCGCTTGAGAGGAGTCCAGAGAACACAGTCCTGTGAACTCCGAGCACAGTTGTTCTTAAGGGTTTGAATATTGCAGCTAGCGCTGGCTTTCCAGTTATTCACAATGTTTTCTTACAGGGACATACATAAAAAATAAAAAAAAAGTAGCTGGCAATTTACTGATGGGCATTATTGTTATACATATTTTTTCTTTAAAAAAGCAGGAATCTTATGCTAACTATAACGACTTCAGAATATTTAAGACATATTGACACATATTGGATGAGAGGAGCACAGCCACACCACACGCAACAACTTAATCTTCCATCGTTAAATGAATTTGTAAAAAAAGTGAGCAACATTTTCACGCTGGAAAGCATACTTTATGTTCGAATTTAACTGATTTGCTGATGTGCTGCAATGGCCCCTTTAAATATGAGATCAATGTGCTAAACTTTGACACTCTTGCTAATGGAGCTGTGAAGATAGACACTGTTGTTCAAATGGGGACAAGAGCGAACTTGTGAATGCACAGTATAAGACTATCTTTAGCCATATAGACATGACCGCAAAACATGAACATCTTTCTGAATAAAAAAATGCAAATTTTTTGTAACAAAATTTTATATTACAAGAAGTACTTTAACGCCAGTGCTGTGTCGCAGTAGGTAGCGCTGTTGCCTCACAGCAAGAAGGTCGCTGGTTAGAGCCCCGGCTGGGTCAGTTGGCATTTCTCTGGAGTTTGCATGTTCTCCTCATGTTTGTATGGGTTTCCTCCGGGTGCTCCGGTTTCCCCTTACAGTCCAAAGACATGCGCTGTAAGTGAATTAGGTAAGCTAGATTGTCCATAGTGTATGTGTGTGAATACAAGAGTGTATGGGTGTTTCCCAGTGATAGATTGCAGCTGGAAGGGCATCCACCGCCAAAAAAATATGCTAGAAAACAGAAACACATATGGTTTTAGATAAACGATGAGGATCTATTATTTCAAAAAGGCAATCATTTTCAATTAATGCAATCTAGGAAATCAAGGTTTTTGTGTGTGTGTGTGTGTGTGTGTGTGTGTGTGTGTGTGTGTGTATGACATGGGCCTGTCTAGCTGGGATCACAACAGAGACAATAAATGCTGGTGAAGTCTGCTTCATGCAAAATGCTCTGTATATTATTCCAAGTTCATTGTAGGCAAATGTAAGAAAAAGAGTGTTTTTATATGATTTGTCTCAGCCAACAAATAATTAAAAAGACAGAACCGTCCACATTTTAATTCAAGACATGACGCATAATGCACTGCTACTGCTAAACAAACCTTCTCCCTCCATTTTTAGCAGTAAAGAAAAGTTGTTTAAGTAGATTGATGTCTTCTTTTTACCAGCACTGCAGCTCATTGAGATCAGATTGTGAGTGATAGTCTGTCAGTGAGAATGGGGCCTGATAAGTGAACATTTCTAAATATAATGTTCAACACAATGCACATGAAGTACAGAGATGAAAGTATATCTTTTAAACGTTGCAGCGTCAGAAAATGTGACAGTTCCCATCTTCTGCTGCTGAAAGTACCTTATTTGCATTGCCAAAAGACAAAATGCTGAGAAGTTCAACTTTGGGCCAAGTCTGTTAAATGTTCTTTCTCTCTTTCCAATTAAAATCCTGGCTTGGTTGTCGCAGACAATTTATTGTGCTCAAAAGAGAAGGCAAATTATCCTACTGCGCATTCATGGACTGAGATGGGCCAGTTGTACCAATTCTTGCAGAAAGACCAAACCTCAAATGCCTGCTTGGTCTTCAGGACCGAACAGAACCAACATTTGATGCTTTTACTGTAAGACTAGAACTTTTTTCAATGTTTTTTTTCTTCCGTAATGTGAAGAAAGAAAAGCTTTTAGCCATTCTGAAGCATTCATTTCAGGAAAGTGTGGCTGGATGTAATGTCTCCTAAGTGCTGCTTGCATTTGTGTTTTATGGCGTCGGCTTACAATGGTACGAGAATGAATTAAGTGGCTTTCAAATTGCAAGCATCTAAAAGGATCAAAAAGAACTGCGGGCTAAAATTAGTGAGCATGTCTACACTGTTTACAATGGAATCCTAGGATTGTTTATAAGGACTGCTTCACCTAAGAATCAAAAGTATGTCATTATTTTCTCACCATCATGGCATTCCAATCCTGTTTCACTAGTCTGTATGACTTGGATGCTATGTTCTTGATGGCTTTCATAAACGATATTCTCTTTCAGATTTGATGGCAATGGTAGATGGACTAATATCAATGATGACTTAAATTTCTCTGTTCCTTGTACAAAGCTATTGTTTGGCTTCAGAAGACTTGTGCATTTTATTCCGTCTTTATGAAGCTGTTGTTATCATGTCAGCAGATTGAAAGCCAGTTTAAACATTTATACAGAAAATATTCCTGTAGCTCAAAAATTGTGTGGCACTGGCAAGACCATTCTCATGAATTCCAATACACGCTATGATAAAAGTTGAATATGTCGGACGCAATGTAAGCTTGGATAAAAGTGTCTACAAAATGGATGAATGTTAAAGTAAATGAAAACAGCTGTTTTGAAAAGTCATTTATTTTCTTTTCGGAACAAACCACCAACTTATCCAGCAGGTGTTCTATGCAGTGGATGCCCTTCCAGCCACAAACCAACACTGGAAAACACCCATACACTCTTGCATTCACACACATACACTATGGCCAATTTAGTTTATTCAATTCACCTATAGTGCATGTCTTTGGACTGTGGGGGAAACTGGAGCACCAGGAGGAAACCCACACAAACATGGGGAGAACTCCATACAGAAATGCCAACTGATCCAGCTGGTGCTCGAACCAGCGACCTTCTTGCTGTGAGGCGATCGTGCAACCCACTGTGCCACCATGACGCCCAATTTTGAAATTTTGAAGAGTGGTGCACCAAAATTTAAATTTTGACCATTTAGGATGGACATGCCAAAAGGACATTAAGTAATTATACTGTGTACTTGTTACAGTGTAACTATATACTACAAGTACAAAGTATTATTATTTAACTGCATGTACTTACTGTACAATATGGTTAGTTTTGGGGTAAGAGTAAGTTTTATTTTATTTATTTATTTGGTTATAACTGTAGATCAATGTAAAATAACCTATTGTAATCTCTGCAATTATATAAAATAAATAAACAAATGCAACATATATGAACACATACAGCCCCTTACAGTCTTCGATATATCAATTACAGAAAAACTACACACAGCATACATTTAGTCCTTATTAAAATTCAGGTTTTAAGTTTCTGAACGATTCATTCGCTCCTTCATTTTTGCTGGCATCTCCTTTGTTTTTGTTTTTTTTGTGCTTCACTCTCCAGTTTGTCCATTACTGAAAGGATTGGATGTCAGAAATACTTCAATAATCATGAGCACGTTATTATCATTAGCTGAAGAAGTTGATATTTCAAATATAGATACACAGCGAGTGATCGCAAGTTGCCTCGAGAAAGTGAAACAGCTTGCACTTTTAGATGGTCTTGTAAAACAAAAACAGGACACAGCAGTTTTTGTTCTTCTTGGCTTTGTTGGCTGTCCATCAAGACGATGACATTGTTTGTCTGAGCTCGGGTCAACCATGGCTATTTATTATATTCATATAGTATTACGGTGTAATGTCTCAGCAGTGCATTTAAAAATGTTTTCATTCTTCTGCTTGTGTTTGCACAAGTAACACTTCTCTGTAAACCAATAGCGTTCAACTTCGCATCTAACTGCACCTTTTGGTACCCTTTTGCTGTGCTACGTACTCTTTGCAAAGGGTGCCCAAAAATTGGTATGGTACGGTTCGCTTTTAGGTACCTTTTGACAGTGGAAACGGCCGTAAAAACATACCGAGCCGAGCCAAACCGTACCACTCAAAGGAAACAGGCCAATATTAGCGTGTGGCTTTGGTGATTATAGCGATTAAGAATTACATGACAATTTTACTCTCTTTACAAACATACTGTGCTTTAAATATGTTTTAAACTTCAAATCACAAAGAGTTGAAAAAGATTTTTAAATCTCAGTTTCTTAGGAAAAAAAAAACACATTTATACATATTATTAAAGAAACATGGGGCCTGTCAATTAATCGGTGGGCGGGGAAAACCATACTCGAACGTCACTTTGCATTGGGCCTAAAAATCACTGGGATTTGCATCCTGTTTTAATGTTAGGAAATTTCTAAAAGGAGACTTGGGTTTATATCACCCCAATATGACACACAGTTTTGTCTAAACAGCTTACAACCGTTTTTTTTTTTTTTTTTTTTAATCATAGGTGCCATTTAATTGATATTTGTGATAAAATCAACACAATTTGGAAGCTAAAACGTTTCATATCAAAACTAACAAAGCACAGCTTCATAAAGGATGACAGACACAACAATTATTTTTTAACTCACACATCAGAAATACAGCAGCATATACATTATTAAATTAAAATTAAAGTTAATTGAAAACAATAAAATTGAAGAACTGGTTACAGTTCTTCAAAACCTTCCGCCAAAAATAAACGAATAAATTGACAGGCTACATTTTGATCCATCACTAGCCAAGACACTCTTCAAAACTGATTTTTTTATGCGACACTATCACACAGACAGAATTTATAGCATGATTCTGATCATCGCATTTGCTCCTGAGACTGGCTTTAAGGTGTAGCATCAGCGTGACACAGATGTAGACCTTCTCTGATGAACACGGTCTTATCAGACAACGTCAACCAACCGCCATCAGGAGATGAGGAGATTACAAATCAGCCCATCTAACACCATTCATCTCCAGCACGACAAGCAGCACAGCTCAAAACAACCTCAAGATCCAGAGCTAAAAATCGCCACCCGTGAAGAACAGCAAATCAACAGCTGAAATCATAAAAAAACATTCAACAATATAATGTTTAATGTTCTGAAGAAAATGGCTCTATTCAAACCTAACAAGGTAGTTAAGTATATGAGATGCAATTCTTTATATTGCATTGTTTAAAAAAAATTAAACAAAAACATTTGTGAATGATAGCACACTGACAAAAATGTTTTGCCTCTGGAGCAAATCATTATAATGATGAGCATTATTTTAACAGAATTGGTGCTCGGTTCTCCACTGCATTTGTTACCATAGGAAACAACCCGCGGCTTGGCCTCTGATGTGGAAGTGCCTCCAAAATGGCCTTTTTATCTGCAGTTATTATCCTCATATGTCACTGTCATAGAAACAACACAGCAGCGTGACAGAAAGGGCATGCGGCGTATCAGAATATTGTTTGGAGCGCCGATTATCACCTGCAATGTGCTCTCCAATTGTGTGGAAGGGAAGACATCTCTAGAGACTGTCCAGATCTCAATATCACAGCACTGAGCGGCACACGCATACGGTTCAGAGCTAATATTTACATACTTTGATTGTCAGTACTATAGTTTACATATAAATATACAAAGTGTACATTTAATTACATAATTATTTAATTATTGAAGAATAAATAAAGCAGCACATTTCACAATTTAATTAAATCAATTTAAATGAAGCACTATGAAAATATTTTAAACAAATAAAAAACAAACATGTTGATTTACTTAATGTATACACATACACTCACTTGCCACGTTTTTCAGGTACACTGTCCAATTGCTTGCTAATGCAAATTTCTAATCAGCTTATCACATGGCAGCAAGTCAATGCATTTAGTCATGTAGACATGTTCTAATTTGCTGTGGATCAAACATAGCATCACAATGGGGGGAAAAAAAGGGGATTTAAGTAACTTTGAACGTGGCATGGTTGTGCCAGACGGGCTGATCTAAGTATTTCAGAAACTGCTGATCTTCTGGAATTTTAATACACAACCATTTCTATAGTGTACAGAGAATGGTCTGAAAAAGAGAAAATATCCAGTGAGAGGCAGTTCTTTGGGCGCAGCTGATAGAAAGGCAACAGTAACTCAAATAACCACTCATTACAACCGAGGTATGCAGAAGAGCATCTCTGAATGCACAAAATGTCCAACCTTGAAACGGATGGGCTACAGCTGCAGAACACCACACCGGGTGCCAATCCTGTCAGGTAAGAACACGAAACTGAGGCTAGAATTCGCACAGGCTCATCAAAATTAGGCAATTAAAGATTGGAAAAATGTTGCTTGGTCTGATGAGTCTTGATTTCTGATGTGACATTTAGATGGTAGGGTCAGAATTTGGCGTCATCAACTTGAAAGCATGGATCCATCCTGCCTTGTATCAACAGTTCAGGCTGGTGGTGGTGGTGGTGTAATGGTGTGGGGGACATTTTCTTGGCACACTTTGAGCCCATTAGTACCAATTGAGCATCATGTCAACGCTACAGCCTACCTGAGTGTTGTTGGCGACCATGTCCATCCCTTTATGACCACAGTGTACCCATTCTCTGATGGCTACTTCCAGCAGGATAACATGCCATTTCATAAAGCGTGAATCATCTCAGACTGGTTTCTTGAACATGACAATGAGTTCACTGTACTCAACCAATAGAGCACCTTTGGGATGTGGTGGAATGGGAGATTTGCATCATGGATGTGCAGCCGACAAATCATCAGCAACTGCGTGATGCTATCATTTCAATAATAATCTTCGAAGAATACTTCCAGTGCCTTGTTGAATACATGCCGCGATGGATTAAGGCGGTTTTTATAGCAAAAGGGGGTCCAAACTGGTACTAGTAAACTATACAGTAAAGTGGCCAGTGAGTGTATGTGTTTGTGCACGCACATGTATGTACTGTATGATTGTAGAGACAGGCTGATACAAACAAAACTGCCAAACTGTAGAGACATCATCCACATCTGCCCAAACTGTGCCCAGGCAGAGATGGAGATAAAGGAGCACTTTCTCACCCGCTACACAAACTATCAGCACATCAGATTAACACTCTACCACAAACTTAGGAGCATTTACCCTCGATTCAATAAAAGACAGCTTCAATATTTATTGGGGGAAAATCAGATTGTATCCGTTTAAGCGGCAATAAATTAACG
This sequence comes from Danio rerio, assembly GCF_052040795.2. Taxonomy (NCBI): domain Eukaryota; kingdom Metazoa; phylum Chordata; class Actinopteri; order Cypriniformes; family Danionidae; genus Danio; species Danio rerio. Next base: position 27,272,847 of record NC_141034.1, on the reverse strand, counting down.
CCTGTCACAAAAAGAGGGAGAAGTATTACTACTACTACCATTTACTGTGTTTACTTTGTTTTATCATTATATGTGTATGTTGTTATTATGTAAACTTTATAAATGCTTTGGCAATACATTTATAACATTGGTCATACCAATAAAGCAATTATTAAATTCAACTGAATTGAAAGAGAGATAGAGATACCGACGCACGGACGGACGGACAGACAATGATAGATAGGTAGGTAGGTAGGTAGGTAGGTAGGTAGGTAGGTAGGTACTGTAGGCAGGCAGGCAGGCAGGCAGGCAGGCAGGCAGGCAGGCAGGCAGGCAGGCAGACAGACAGACAGACAGACAGACAGACAGACAGACAGACAGATAGACAGATAGACAGATAGATAGATAGATAGATAGATAGATAGATAGATAGATAGATAGATAGATAGATAGATAGATAGATAGATAGATAGATAGATAGATAGATAGATAGATTTTCTGAAGCATACCAATACCATAATATGTTATATAATGTTTCTGTTTCTGTAACCCTCACACTGCCAGTTTACTCAATTACAGTTTAGGTTGTTTTAGCAGAAAACAGAGTATTTCACTTCAACCATGAAGGCTGCCTCAAAGTATGCAGGCATGGTGAGACTGGTGGGTTAAACAATTTCTTTTTTCAACAGAACAAAGTGTACACTTTATACTTGAATGTCATTTATAACGATATAATTGAAGTGACACACTCAACACGAATAATGTCGAAAGTGTCACTCATATAAGTAGCCTGGAAAAGTCATGTCTAAATGGAGCAGCTGATATGAACTAGTGGTGTTCACTTTGGTGTGACGGTCAAGTCCATGTGATTTTCTGTAGGATGTCCCATTTATCGTTTGAAGGATATTCCAAATACCCCTCATCACATCACAGCAAAACTACTGCCTGCTTTTTAATTTATACATTCATACGTCACCATGAATGTGGACTGATAATGCAGCTTGAACCTTGCTGGGCTGGTGGCCATGTTGAGACCAGCAGCCAGGTTATGTATCATGTGTTTATTAGATACTAAACTAAAAATACAACCATCCATATAAACAGTTGTCAATAAAAACACAAGCAGTTAAAGACAATGAATATGAGCCAGCAAACCAAACAAACATACAAATCTTCAGGAGGCTGAAATGTTCGTTGTGCATCCAAGGTCCAGCCAACAACCATAAAATCAGCACCATTTGTGCTGTTAAATGGGTTTTGCTTTGTGTTTCTATTAAAAGAGCAAATATTAGCCATTTAACGTGACTACAAAACACAAATGAAGCGCCACATGAAAATAAAGCGCAATGGTGAAGAGGGAGATATTCTGCCTGCAGTAAAATGACGCTTGAGACAGAGCACTCATAAAAGATAATGGTATGAATGTAATGGGAGCGAAGCTAAATAAAACTAATTAGGATATTAGAACATGTTGAAGTGAATCAGGGTTGGAATAGCAATTAGGAGGGAGCAATGACCAATAGAACAAAGAATTGTATATATTTTACACAATTATACACATTGATGAGTCACAATTTCAAATCAGCCTGCCCAGGGCTACATTTACACAAATCCACAAAAGACTCTCCATCCACACTCATGTTTGTCAGGCATTTTCCAAAAGTTGCTGGAACATCTGAAAACCACTGCTAAACAAGTAACCATTCTGTACATACAAACTGACATTAATCTTTAACAGTTGCTATCAAACTGGAGAGCTGCCAAAACAACAATGGTGCAGCGGCCTGGAACTCTTTGTCATGTTCCTCAAAACAATCCGGAACATTTTTTAAAGTGTGATAGAGCATTTCTTGAGAGAGACCACTGCTACCACACTTCTGCCAAAGGGGATATACATGGTCTGCAATTATCTTTAGGTAGGAGGAGGTATGTTTCAAACAAACTTTCATTTGAATCCCAAGACACAAGCTTTCATGAAAAATAGTGAGCCAGAGCAGGGAACGTAGTGGTAGTATTTTGTACAAATAAAGAAACACCATTAAGATCATCCTACTTACTTGCTTAGACCAGGGGTTCCCTAACTTTTCAGCCTGTGACCCCCCCCAAAATAAAAATTCATGTGACTCATGACCCCCAATATCCTCTGAGTTGGTTATAAACATAAAAACATTGAACACAAATCAATAGGAACTACATAAACAAGCATATTGACAACACACAAAAAAAGGTGCAACAGCCTAAAGGCAAGGTTGCTGTTGGAAGTAGTGTTAGTGAGGCGAGCAGGGGAAGCTCAACCTGTGGTCTGCGTGAGTCCTAATGCCCCAGTAAAGTAAAGGAGACACTATAATGTCAGTGTGTGCCGTCTTTCGGATGAGACGTTTAACTGAGGTCCTGACTCTATGTGGTCATTAAAAATCCCATGAGACTTCTTGTAAAGAGCAGGGGTGTTAACCCTGTATATCCTGGCCAAATTCCACTAGCTCTTACAGGTCATGGCTTCCCAATCATCCCCATCAACTAAATTGGCTCAAACATCATCTCTCCTCTCCACCTATACTGTGGCTAGTGTGTGGTGAGCGCATTGGCTCACCCAAAGAGCTAATTTCCTGGACCATTTCTTGGTTACATTTGCACCATCACTAGCAGTTATTGGGATCCCCTGTAGGGCTGCATGACTAATCGAAAAAAGATTGCGATCTCGATTTGACCCTACACACAATCTTAATTCAGATTTTTTATGATTCAGCCAATTATATTTCAAGGTCAGAAGAGAAGCGTAAAGGCAGTTGCACATTGTCATCACATTTTTTTTTTATATACATTTTATATACGTCATTCATTTCTGTCTTAATGCAACAATGTATTCGCAGCCACGAAATTAAACATGAGCTGAGGCACTGTCTGTTTACAGGCATATGTCTTAAACATTAAAATCCAACATCAGAATTATGAATAGTTTTTGGTAGTATTTTGGTGTCATCACTTACTGTAAATTAACAGTCAGAACATATTTAAAGTTCAATCAATTCCACCATCGCAAGTCTATACAAAATTTAGCATTTTAACCATTGGTAGACCTACAGTACACAAAGGCCTAATAATATTATTGTTGTTTTACCACGTTTAAGAAATAGCAATAATAATAGCCTACTCATTAGGCATTATTTTACATCAACAAGATTGTGAGAATATCGTGATCTTGATTTGAAGCAAAAAAGTTTGTTGGTGTTTTTCTGATGGCATGTGTTTTCTTAACTTGCAGTGTGTTTGAGCTTTCCAGGCTTCCTTGTGATGGAAATACAGTAGAAGGATGATGTATACGTTATGTGACTGAAACAGCAACGATGAGGACTGAATCATCAAGCTTTTCCATCCAAAGATGCAAATTAAATGAATGCACAAAATTAAAATGTTGCATAAAACATTTCCACTGTTTTCATCCAATGAGTCAAAAAAATGACAGTCACTTCCTGATAAACTGGCACCAAATATAAGAAAAAAGGCACCGCCACATAAGTAACAACCTTATAAAAGCCATTTTAGGAAACATTAGCACCTTATGGTGAAGACCTAGCAAATCAATTATCTCCTGGGCAACCAAACTTGCCCGAGCATCTGTTCGACAAGACAGGATTAGAAAACTAATATGGAGGAACTGGAAACGTAATACTAATATATTACTAATATATATATAATATATCATCAAATATAAAAACAGAAAATTGCTACAGAACAAGAAGTCAGTGTGGGTTTTTTTCTTATATTATATTATATATCTCTTAAATTACTTGTGCCTTTGAAGACTATTTGGACATAAACACATCATTAATCTAATTAGTCATTCGCCAGTGTTTCACTGATATGTTTGGGAAAAAGCTATTGTCAAACATCATGTACAAATGCAAACTCACTGCATCTTCAGGGTCTCCAAATAAAAAAGTGGTATAATTTTAGAGGTCAGTTTACCTATCCATCCATGTATCCATTCATCTATCCATCCATGCATCCATCCATGCATCCATCCATCCATGCATGCATCCATCCATCCATCCATCCATCCATCCATCCGCCAATACTGCCAATAGGTCTGCCAATAGGATTTAGAATAAACATCATTCACAGAAAAAGATGCAGTCTTTAATGTCCTTGTTAGTGTCTGCTTTCCACTCTTTCCTAGTGCGGTTCTACTTTGTAGCACAAAAAAAAAAAAAAGAAAGAATATGGGCTAAAAATTTGGCTTAGAAAATGCCATTAATGTAGCTCTTACTATACCTCCATGAAAACAGTCCACTGTCTTGACATATTTGTGGCTTTCATGCTATTAAAGCATATACATTCAATTTGATTAGTTGATTAATTTGATAGTCGGCTCGCTCTCAATGGCTACTTATATCTCAATGCAGGTTTAAGAGTAAGACAATCAAGAGCAAGGTTGGAAATATTTTATTTTCTTTTAACGAAAACTGTACCAAATAGGTAATTTTTTAATAGTGCACCTAAAGGTATGAAAAACATTACAGTTGAAGATTATTAGCCCCCCTGAATATTGTGCATTTACCCTGTAAACTGTATATTTTCCCCTAATTTCTGGTTAATGGAAAGTTTAATGTTTAATGGATAATAATTTCTATTTTCTTATAATTGATTTCTAATATCTGTCATGATGACAGTACATAATATTTCTCTAGATATTTTTCAAGATATTAGTATTCAGATTAAAGTGAAATCTAAAGGCATAATTAGGTTAATTAGGCAAGTTAGGGTAATTAGACAAGTCAATGTATAACAATGATTTCTTAGGGGGGTTAATAATATTAACCTTAAAATGGTTCTTAAATTAAAAACAGCTTTTTTTCTGGCTAAAATAAAACTAAAAAAGACTTTCTTTAAAAGAAAAAAAAATATTCTAGGAAATACTGTGAAAAACAACTTGCATTGTTAAACATCATTTAGGAAATATTTTTTAAAAATTCAACTAAAAATAAATAAAAAATAAATAAATAAATAAATCACAGGAGGGATAATAATGTTGACTTTAACTGTATATATGTTTGTGCTGATAGCCTCATGGTCAGCGCTCTGACATGTACTGGGAATGCACTTCAGTTGGCCCAAGTTTGAGCCCCGACTCTCAAACCTTTACCAAAATCAATCCCCTCTCTCTTACATTGACTCTCACTTAATTTCACTTCCTGCCCAGTAACGTTCTTATCCTAGAAAAAATAAATCTTTAAAAAAACAGCATGTTTCCCATGTTTGTGACTTCCGACAGCTCAGGCATTTATGTGGCATCAGAATGAGGCACTGAAATTGGTTTTCTGAGTTTGTGCAGTACATTCTGGAACATAGGTTTCAGTACCCAACCCTAACCAAAGATATTTAGGAGATATTGAGGAGAGTAAAGCAGTATATAATCATAAGTGTGCGTTACCGAACTTTTTTTTTATGTATGCCCCTGTAAGAAAACATTGTAAATAATTATAAATCCGGAGAGTAATCAAATCCTTTGCAACAAACTTTGGTCAGAAGTTCACAGGACTCTGGTTGACACAGAACTACATCATAACTCATTACCAAATTATTTCAACCCTCCTCGACACCCACACGAGGGAACATGCACCGCTGTTCGACGCGTATCAATGTCAGCTCCCATTGAAAATGAATGACTTCCGGCTACTTTGATGCTCTCGCTGCTTTTTGTGTGAATGCACAGTAATATAATTTGGACAATTGTATTATGTAAAATAACACCATACACTATTTTTTTTGGACAAAAAAGCCCGGAATCAGACCCACACTTCTCATGCCAGAAATATCAGTTTGAATCCTTCTTGGAGAAAGGCAATTAGAAAGAGAGGAGTTACACATACACCACTTTTGGTTGGTACTAACCACGGTACAACAGAAACATGATCTAGCCATCACTCTTTGGATCTTGTCCATAAGATATTTTTGCTTCTTCCAACACATGAATTTCCTGTTCACTAGATGTCTGATATTTTATACCGTTGTAATGACATAGTCAAGTTATTTACTTTGTCAGTGGTAAAATCTTGGCTGATCAGTATACACAATTATTATATTAAATATAAATTATTTTTTTACATAAACCACTCTTAGAAAAGAGCAACAGTAAGATCTGCAGTTGTTAAGATGCCATATCTCATATCTGATTTTGTCAGTTGAATCTAAAAAGGTTTACGAAGTTTCATCTTAATTCAACTACAATACAACAGTGCTAAAAAGCACCAGCACTACCACTTTGGACGGTGAGTAGCTTCTGTATTAGCCTTTATCTTCCTTTGAACTGTGGTCAATTGAATCCAGTCTCCAGCCCTGTGGGACTCTACACATGTCAGTGACATCTGACTTCCTGAGTGATAGTGCTTGTGCTTTGACATGCTTCATCTAAAGGAACCGCCACATAAGAAACGGCTTTATAAAAGGTATTTTAGGAAACATTAGCACCTGATGGTGAGGATCTAGCAAATCAATTATCTCCTGGGCAACCAAACTTGCCCGAGCATCTGTTCGACAAGACAGGATTGAAAAAAACCACAACAACAACAACAACATGGAGAAACTGGAAATGTAGAGACTAGCTGAGAACAATAATCAGGCAATTATTTGGTTTGGCAGATAACTAATAAACTGTTGACAATAAAATACTATTTATTGCAATTTATTAAACGAATAAAAAATACAATTAAATCAGCAGTTATGAGAAATTTTATTTAGAAATCTAAATTAAATACTGGATTAAATACTTCTACCCATGGTTTCCGTTACATTCATTCTCCCATGGCGGGCGCCACACCAAAATTCATCCTGCCACGGATACATTACAGCTTCTCCTTCAAATCATTCAGTCGTTGTTGTTTTTAGTAGCGGGTTATAATCACACCAAAACGCATTAAAAGGTAAGTGAATTAAAACAGCGTAAACTTTTCTGTAATCGCAGTAGTGCTGTGCGTTATTTGTTTAACCTTTAGGCTTACATGCTGACTGACTGCAGGTGTCTGATGTGTGAATCCAGCAAAAACGGAGTAGCTTTCAGTTAAGATGAACACAGCTTTCATAATTATACTTTAAAGATAAAGGTCTATGGCTCTGCATACAATGCCTTTATATTGCTGGAGTTTATAGCCACTTTAATTTACTTCAGGACACATTAATGCCGCTCTGTAGATCTATTGGAGACATTCATAAATATTCCAAATCTAATAAATGCTGAAACATGTTATATAAACACACTAAATTGCGCTTCAGCAGCATTTATTTGAGAGCGTCAAGAAAATCTTCACTTAAGCAGCATATATTTGAGGACATATAGCTTATTACCACTATTAAAATTAATTATTAGTATTAATTTTAGCCAATATTTATTTATTTAACAATTTATTTATTTAATAATTTATTATTATTGTTATTATTAGTAGTAGTATTATCATTATTATATTATTATTATTACTACTACTACTACTACTACTACTACTACTACTACTACTACAAGTAATTGTACTAATACCAGTAGTAGTAGTAGTAATAATAATAATAATAATAATAATAATAATAATAATAATAATAATAATAACAATAATAATTAATATTAATGATAAAAAATATTAATTATACATAATATTTAATAATAAATAATGATTAAACAAGTATATCGTCTGCTAGTGTGGGCACAAATTTTGTAATAATTATCTTTAGATATGGAGAGATGGCACTAAAAATGTCCAGCTTCCTCTGGATATGAAGTGAATACCCAGGCAGAAGGCCAAAGGTGCTTTATTTAACAGCCGTGGACACATGTTGGATAGGAAAATGTGTGGACATGGAGAAATCATTCACAGCTGTCTCAGATGGCTCATCTACAGATTTTGGCAGCTTGGGAACCCTGGCAACAATTTAATAGCAACAAAGACAATAAATACATCTAAATCCAAACTGGACAAGAAAACAAACTTTAAAAGCGCACACAATAAAGTTCAGCATTGAGTAAATCAATCAAGTACATCTTCAAATCCTGAACTTTAATAGTGTCAGAAAATAAATAAATAATTAATCACTCAAAATGGTACTAAACCTCTAGATTACGATTGCTACTATAGGCAGTGACAAATGAATGCTTAGTATGTAGGTGGTCTAATTCAGAGACAAATTCCAGGCATGTTTAAATTCTCACCCCTGACCGGTTTCCTGCCACCTCTGTATTTTGTTCTTTCTCCACCGTTTACCCCATAGCCGTCCTTCCTGTGTCTTCAGAGAGACGAGCGTTTGCTTGAATCTCGGCATTAATAATTCATTGTTTTCAGCGGACACAATGAATACCAATTCCTTCATATTGTAAGGCACCATCATCAAGGCTGATTGCAGCTCCTAAGGTCATTAACTTCATCCTGGGTGACGTGCCTACGAATGTAAATGACCGACGAAGGCTGCTGACATTGAGGTTAGGCTTCAACCTGTTAGTCGCTCCATCTAAACCTCTGCTGGCCAGATGAGGGGCAGAGGGAAATTACATTGCTCGCTTCTTCCGTTTATTATTCGCTTTGCTCCTTCTCTCTGTGAAAAACATGAATTATGGCTTTCGCCCCAGTAAAAGGGAAACGTTCACGATGTGCATTCACGATGCCCCCGTTCCACGCGTGGTGCCATGGCAACGGTGAACACTGAAATTATTACCTGAAATAGCGGTGCAATAAATGAAATCAAATATTCCCCGATGGCCTCGGTGTCTCGGGCGTAACAATAACATTTCTAAAAGATGTAAGTTTGCCTGAAATCTGAAGCTTTTTGCAGGTTAAATACCGCTAGAACAATAACCTGCATGGCAATTTATATCCCTCCAACTGTGCGGACGTTCCCTGTGGAATCAGAAGCCAGACAGCAGGTGCTACAAGCTGCCTAACTTTAGGAAGGTCACAGAAACAGCTTGGGCATGCTTTGAAAATGTGTTCACAGAGTAAACTTTAAACATGATGCATATCCTGTCCGCAAGTAAATTGGCTTTTTTTTTTATAACCAGCCACTTTGTTAGGTGCACCCTGCTAGTACGGAGTTGGAGCCCTTTTTTTATTTAGAACTCCCTTAATTTCTTTTGTCTGGATTCAACAAGGTGCTGGAAACAGTCCAAAGAGATTTTGGTGTCATTTGGTCACAATAGTACCATGCAGTTGCTTCAAATCTCTCCAATAATGCCACATCCCCAAGATACTCCTATAAAAATCCTGTTCACATCTGGTATTAAGATTAATTTTTCGTCACTCTGATGATTCCAATCACAATATGACAAAGGAGGCATTACCTTTTATTTAAATGTCTCTTTAGTCCACTTCTCTGACAAGGGAATAAAAAAAGCGTCACATTAAAAGTACCAGATCAATTAAAAATGCTTTATGAATAGACTACTTTATGCACTGAAATTATAGGTGATTGATTTCTTTTACTCCTGATCAACACCCTATTCTGCTTTACAGTTATAACATGCACTGTTGAAGGTAAAATAATTACCTCTCATGTGAAACTTATATTCTTATATAACTCAAGTTATGGTATATGGTATGCAGAAGGACTTTACATTTTTCAGTAACCTGGGTCAAGCGCTTTTGGTGAACTGTATGCAGTTACAGCATTGCAGTGTTTAAGGTCTGTTTTTTTGGAAAAAAAAAAAAAAACTCAACGATCTTCACTGCCTGATTGATATATGATATAAAGTGGGTCTCAGAATGTACAAGAAGCACTGCATTAAATAACTTTTTTCCATGACATGTCTTTAAAACAGAAACATTTATTTTACCCCGGTATATTCAGTGAAGCTTCTGCGCTAGCTAAGCCTGACGGGCGCATGCAGGCAAACGGCTTTTCATCTCATTTTAGGCTTGAACAACTAAATGAACGCCAGAGTCTATTTAGCTGATTATAAAAATGGAACCTTAAAAAACTGAAAAAGGTCACATTAACCATTTACAAGAAGTGTTCAGTATGGGAAGAAACACTAGCTGTGTATATAACCCATTTAATGGATTAAAGAAATTCTCACAGTATTTCCTAATATTTTTCTCAAGAAATCTTCATTTTCTTTTAGTTTGGTTGAAAAAAAAATGTTTTTCATATATATATATATATATATATATATATATATATATATATATATATATATATATATATATATATATATATATATATATATATATATATATATATATATACATATACAATATTATAGGTCAACGTCAAGATTTTGATTATTGTTTTTAGACTGGCTATAGAAATCTTTTAATTAATTAAATTTCATAGGAGGGTTAATAAGTTTGTAGTCAAAGTCACTTAATTCCCTTTTTTCCTCCTCAAATATTGTCAAATATTGCCAGACGGCCTGGTTGTCTAAGGCGTAAAAATAACACAACTAAAAATGTACATTTGTTGGAAATCTTAAGCTTTTTGCATGTTAAATACTGCTAGAACAATAACCTCCTTAGCAAGTATTATCAGAGCATATCATTATGGAGCCAGATAAGACTCCAATATAACACATTTACAAAATATAATTCGTACATCCACAACACAAGTCACATTTACAAAATCCAATTTGTCAAAAATGCACAAATCCAATTAGTAAATTCAAAACATGATTCAAAAATACACAAATCCATTAAGTAAATCCAAAACACCACTCACAAATACACAAATCCAATTCGTAATCTCAAAACACGAATCAAAACTGCACAAATCTATTTAGTAAATCCAAAACACCACTTACAAATTCACAAATCCAATTAGTAAAATCAAAACACGATTCAAAAATGCACAAAACCAATTAGTAAATTTAAAACATTCATTCATTCATTTTCTTTTCGTCTTAGTCCCTTAGTAATCTGGGGTAGCCACAGCAGAATGAACTGCCAACTTATCCAGCATAAGTTTTCTGCAGCAGATGCTTTTCCAGCTGCAACCCATCACTGGGAAACATCCACACACACTTATTCACACACATACACTACATACAATTTAGCTTACCCAATTAATCTATACCACGTCTTCGGACTTGTGGGGGAAACCGGAGCACGTGGAAGAAAACCCACGTAAACACGGGGAGAACATGCAAACTCCACACAGAAACGCCAACTGACCCAGCCAAGGCTTGAACCATCTACCTTCTTGCTGTGAGGCAAACGTGCTACCCACTGCACTACCGTGCAGCCCTAAATTCAAAACACGATTCATAAATACAAAAATCCAATTTGTAACATCAAAACACTTTACAAAAAAACTCAATTCGTAAAGTTCAAAACAATTTTTTTAACAACTTGTACTTTTATAATTTTACAAATTGTGTGTTGTATTTTTAAATTGTGTTTTGACTTTACAAATTGGACTTTGAAAATGTGAATTGTGGTGAGCATGTATAAGTTTTATTTCACGAATGTATAATTTTTGAGACTGATCTGGCTCTATATATCATGAGATAAGTTATATCATGGCAATCTAAAATCAGAGCAGAATTTAAGACTTCCTAGACTTTTCAGTTTTCCATTATGCAATTTTACCAAACCATTGCGAATTGTAGTTTTTCTGTTCTTATCTGAAAGGAATGGCATCAGTGTGGTGTTCTGCTGGTGTAGCGCATCTGCTTCAAGGTTAGACGTGTTCACACCTTAGATGTAAAAGTGATTATTTGAGTTACTGTTGTCAGCTCGCACCAGAATTTTTTATTTCTAAATTAAATACTGGATTAAATACTTCCACCCATGGTTTCCGCTACTTTTTCCTTATTTGAATGGTCTGTTTGAACTTCAGCAGATTATCTTGACTACATCTACATGCTTACATGAACAAAGTTGCTGCCATGTGATTAGCGTAAACCAGCACTTGAAAAGGTGTACTTAGTAAAGTGGCTAGTAAGTGTATATGGATTATTCTGCTCGGATCAATGTGGATTGGTTTACACCAAGTGAATCTATTGTCTGATTCTGAGATGGAACGATAGGTCAGGTATTTGCCGCAGACACAATGAAGAGCCCTTTATTTTGCTGAGGAGACCCCTAACACATTGGACATGGCACTGAGCACACCGCTGATCTCTGTCTGATCCAATTGACTGTTGGGTTTCAACCCCCTGCATCACCAAGGGCCATTAAGTGGCCTGCTGAAGAAAAATGGCTCTGCTGGTCCCAGGGTAGTGCAATCGGATCAGCAATTTCTACCCACTATTGTCCCATAACGCTGTGACTAAGTTAATTTCCTGTGGGAAAAAAAAACAGTCAAGTGAAAAATAAGCAATAAATAAAAAACAAAAAATGAAAGCAGTCCCGCTAGATGCACAAGCCGGTACTGTCAGCTTTTGTCATGCATTATTGGTATTAAAAAGAAAGAAAGAAAGAAAGAAAGAAAGAAAGAAAGAAAGAAAGAAAGAAAGAAAGAAAGAAAGAAAGAAAGAAAGAAAGAAAGAAAGAAAGAAAGAAAGAAAGAAAGAAAGAAAGAAAAAAAGAAAGAAATATACCGTAAACCAAACAAAGTTCCGCAGGACAGTACAACAAAGGTTATAGATTAGTGGATGAATTAGCATCTACTGCTGAAACACTGGAACTCTGGAATTAATCACAACCAAAGAAAGCACAGCCATTTTTTATGTTGAGTCTGATGCTGTTTATTGATTACAAATGACATCTCTGCTTTGATATTTTTTTTCCTAAATTATTAAGTTATTTATGGCTTTGCAAAACAAACTAAAAATATATATATATTTCCTGTTTTGTTTATGAATAAAAAGTTTTTTTTTTTTTTTAATAATGCATGAATGATCTCCCAAATTCTGACCAAAGCAGAATAAAACATATCAAGTCAAAACACAGCATTATTAAATTACTTTTGTGTAACGTATTACTATTTCTAGACTTTTCCAAACACCCTAAATCATCCATGGTGATTGACCTGCACAATTTTAAATAAAAAAGCATCTACCCCATCTTTATAAATATAATATTTGGATCTTCCTTTACTTAAAAGCCAAGACAACAGATCAACACAAGATCAACAGACAAAGACACTAGATCTTCCAACTGCGCTCTGGAGAACTCTTAAACAAGACTCGTCTGCTGATGGATAAAATTGCCTCATATCTTATAAAAATGTGCCCAATCCCCTGCAGACCAAAAGCGGAGACTGATAACGAGATCTGAACAGTGAGGAAAAAAATGATTGGGAACTGAAGAAATCCCCCGTCTTTTCAAGCATCTGTACATTATTCCTGCTCACACCTCGGTATAATAAAATAATACCTCTCTTTTTATTCATGAAGACAGTCTGGCTGACCCAGATATTTTCCGGATGTCTGTGCCTTAAGGGGACTGTCATGCTTGGCCTAACACAGAGCCAAATCACTGTCCAAGATGCGAAAAGCACAACCGTTCCAAAAAATTGCTGTCAAACACATAACAAAACAGTTACATTTAAGTGAAACCAACCCCGCAGATATGGACTCTCACTTTCTTCAGGGGACTGAAATAAAGCCTCCAATCGCATTACCAATGTAACGGCAATAAACTATTCATCAGACAGGATCCATTAGCATAACTGGGCGAAAACAGGAAGCTGCAAAAATACAAACACCTCAGCTTGCTCCCAGTGTCCTGTATAAGCTGTAGGCTGTCAGGAATGGCAGTGTTTGGGCACCTTATCTTGCTGAGGAACGTGCTCCACTGTACTGTCTTTATTGGCAGGATGATGGAGAGAGGGCCTGCCTCCCAAGATAAACAACTCCTCTGTAGTCTGTGATGCTCTCCTGGACCTCGCTTTGCTGCTGGCATCGCACAGGCAGCTTCCACTGTGATTAGCAGCCAATGCGCTGCTGGGAAGGGCCGGCCACCCTCATTCAGAAACACTGGCACAGTGAGTGGGTGGAGACTCTGGCACAGATGAAGATGCTCAATGCTGCTCAATCAACAGTTCTCAAGTCAAAATGAAAGACTGCTGCTATGTTGTTGTTTACACAACAGGAAATGTTAAATAAGTCACATTTTAATTTCTTTCTCTTATGATCAAAATGTAATAGCTTGTCTACACTTTACTTTTATTAGTAGGGCTGAGTAATATGAGACACATCTACACTTACACTACAACATAAGTCATCTAATATCCTGATAACATCACATCACAATATAGTAGCATTTCTGTAAAATCAATCAATCAATTATATATATATACATACTAGTAACGGGTTAGGCCCCCTTTTGCCTTCAGAAACTGCCTTAATTTTTTTTTGGCAAAGATTCAACAAGGTACTACAAATATACCTTGAAGATTTTGGTCTATATAGACATAATAGCATCACAAATTTGTCGGCTGCACATCCATGATGCAAAACTCCCATTCCACTACATCCCACAGGTGCTCTATTGGTTTGAGTTCTGGTTACTATGGAGGCCATTTAAGTACAGTGAACTCATTGTCAACAAACCAGTCTGAGATGATTTGTGTTTTCTGACATGTGGTGCGTTATCCTGCTGGAAGTAGCCTTCAGAGGATGGGTACACTGTGGTCATAAAGGGAAAGACATGGTTAGCAACAATACTCAGGTAGACTGTGGCATGGACAATTGGTACTAATGGGCCTAAAGTGTGCCAAAAAATATCTCCCACACCATTACACCATCACCAGCAGCCTGATCCATTGATACAAGGCAAGATGGATCCATGCTTTCATGTTGTTGATGGCCAATTCTGACCCTACAGACCCCTCAGTTGTAAGGAATAGTTTTTGAGTTAGTGTTACCTTTCTTTCAACTCGAACCAGCCTGGCCATTCTCCTCTGACATCAACAAGGCATTTGTGCACACAGAACTGCCTCTCACTGGATATTTTCTCTGTAAACCCTATGGTTGTGTGTGAAAATCCCAGTAGATCAGCAGTTTCTGAAATACTCAGACCAACCAGTCTGCCACCAACAACCATGCCATGTTCAAAGTCACGTAAATCGCCTTTCTGCCATAAGATTGGTTGATTAGAAATTTGCGTTAAAGAAAAGTTAGACACCGGTACAAGTGGCTGGTGAGTTTATTACTTGCTTATTGTAAGGCGACCTTGGGTGTCTAGAAAGGTGCCATTTTCAAATCAAATAAATTTTTATTATTTATATAATAATTATTAAATAAAAAACATTTAATAAAAAAAAATATATAAAAAATATATAAGCAAGCTCCAAGAAAACTTTTGTGTGGCAAAAAGAGAAAATAAACTTTAAAAACGAGTTCGTTACCCAATGCCTTCTCTTCCTTGTAAAATCCAGATGCGTTTACAATGTGCAGAATTATGTATTTCCATGAGTCAGCAGCACAACACACAAACGTAGTATTGCCCATTGTAATGCCACATTCTAATGCTATATATTTTTTCCAACATTCTTTAGAACATCTTTAATTCATACAGAACCATTTGAGTATGAGTAAATCGCAAGAAAATTTAAACTTTCAGTGAACTATCACTTTAATTTTTAATAGAAAATAGAAAATAGGCTTATTTTTTACTAGCCTCCACTATCACTGGGAAGAAAAGAAAAAAAAATACATTTCTTTTAGAGCCTCCTGATTTACCCAGAAATGCGTTTTAAAGGTAAAACGAGTTGCAGATGTTGTTTGTGTCTTCAATGAGCGTGCGGCATCTTTGAACAGTTGCTTTGCTGCTCAAAACCATCCGTGGACTGTGCTCCAATTTTGTCATTCACACATCTGTTAAATCAATAGTAACAACTTTAAAGTGAGACTCAGGTAGACAACAGGCATGCCAATTAATTAACGGTGACTACACCAACTGAGAGTTAGCACAGACAAACTGACAACTCATCAGTAGCCACTAAACTGTATCAGCGAACAACCAATTATCACATTTGGATTTAGAAGGCTTACAAGTTTGAAATGCAGGTGTGGTGTATTCTTAGACTGGTTCTGTACAAATGAATGGGTCTGGACTAGTCGGAAAGGTCTGAATAATTTAGCAAAAACCTCAAATACCCTGATGCACAGTCATGGACTAATGTATGTTGGTGAAAACGGTAGACTAAAACATGGGAATAGCATCAGACTGAATAATGGCTTCCAAAGTAACTCCGTAGAGTAAGTTAAGAACCCAGTGTGTATTTTTCAAAAACACAGCCAGCAAGCAAGAATGGCCCCCTTCCTGTGGACTACTTTCCCCAGCTTTTGCTGGAGTCACAGAGACTCCCGGCAACCTCTGCAGCGCAGCAGGATAAGTGAGCTGAGTTTGCAGATTAGACCACCTGCCTCAACAATCCTGCCATCCTATTTATACCCCTGACAATAAATTACTGCTGGCGAGCAGGAGACTGGGCTCCAAAAAAGGGGCCGCTGCTACGTATGAGCCGTGAGAAAAAAAGATAAGCATTAATGGACGCGGCGGTGACCTTATTCTTTATTTCACTGTAAATGAGGAATCAGGTTTCGTCGCAGCAGATATATGTGCCAGGCGCCTTTAGCTAGAAGTGCAGTTAGACTAAGATCTGCTGTGGGCTGTAAACAAACAAGAAACGAATTCTGGTGGGCTGACGTCTTTTCATCGAGTTTGGCTTTGTGCACGCAAATGAAATCTTTTCTTGCGTTCTGTTGTTGAAACAGCAAACAGTCTGACGAAGAGACAGCACTGACAGGTAGGGCTGGAAACAAGATGTGCTGTTTCAAAGCTGTCGTTTTACTTCAGGACCAGGAATTGTAACTGAATATCAAATGACGAGCCAAAAAAAAAAAGAAAAAAGAAAAAGAGAAATGTATTTGTATATGGATAAATACTAATATATTACTCTACTGATAATAGAAAGGCTTGAATTTATAAACATGTCTCATAAATGACAATGACTGATACTGGATTTTGATTTGTTTGTGCTCTTTCTGTTTTTTTACATTTGTACAATAAAGAGAAACACATGAAACCCCAGCATACAGTCATAAATACAGAGTGAGCCGCATAATGTATAAATGTCAATAAATCTTTGGATGAAAAAATGTAAATTAGTGCTACACTTTATCAATTCATGGTATTGATTAGAATCTGCAAGCATTATAATGCAAATACACTTTAAATATGAAGCTTGCACGTTCTCAGTGTTGCAGTTTTTTTCACAACACAAAGCATGTGTGGCGTCTGCAGTGTCTATGTAGGAATATGAAAACATTTAACTCATCTCCACAACATTTCCTAGAGTCACTTATACAGCATTATAACTCAACTCTCATCATAAACTATCGTATTGTGCACATACAATCAATTGTCTTCACAAAATACAGAATAAAAGACTGGTTTTACAGAATGCTATTCTCAAAGTATTATGTATAATCACAAGAATGATGAACCAAGCATCGCAATGCATATATAAACCAGAAAGTGTCCTTTAGATCAATTTAGCTCGATTTATTAACACTAGAACTACCAAGGTGATCATTTTGACCATCTTGAATGTTTACCATTTCCTAACTATATAATATTATTTCCGGGAGACAGAAAATTCCGGGAGTTTCCCGGAGACAGAACAAAATAGTAGATGGGTCTGGAATACAGAATGCTCATGGGAAAAATGGGATTGTTGGCAGGTATGGGCTGTACGGTGGCGCAGTGAGTAGCACATTCGCCTCACAGCAAGAAGGTCGCTGGTCGAGCCCCAGCTGGGTCAGATGGCATTTCTGTGGAGTTTGCGCGTTCTCCCCGTGTTTGCATGGGTTTCCTTCGGGTGTTTCGGTTTTTCCCACAGTCCAAAGACATGTGGTTTAGGTGAATTGGGTAAGCTAAATTGCCTGTAGTGTATGTTAATGAGTGTGTATGGAAGTTTCCCAATGATGGGTTGCAGCTGGAAGGGCATCCTCTGTGTAAAACATATGCTCGATAAGTTGGCGGTTCATTCCACTATGTGATGACCCCAGAATAATAAAGGAACTAAGCCAAGAAGAAAATTAATGAATGAATTTTGGACCAGTGACCATTTTTTTATTCTTTAGACACCATAATTTTCTCCTAGGGTTGTAACAATATACCGGTATGACGGTTTACCACGATTTGAACGTGCACGATTATCATACCATGAACAATTGCATATCAACGGTTTTAACCCTTAAAGACCGAGACAGCCGCCCGCGGCTAAAAATAAGTATTGCTCTTAAATGTTTAATAACTTTTGATCCGCTGATCCGATTCATACAATTCAAAGATTGGCATAAAGAAGAGAATCTCAGCTTTCCAGTGCTGTATCACATAACATTCAGAGACTTTCAGAGGCTCCGGAATCAGTGCGGTTACGTCATCAACATTTGACAACGCTGATTTGACCAAGAAACGCTCGTCACTGTGTCTCCGGACAAATCAGACATGATACATTGATGCATTGTCCCTCCTCCATGCCCAGATTGGTTCAAACTCGCTATATCACAACCAATAAGCATAGGTTTCGCTTTTGTTTGTGGACCAAGCTTTTTGAACAACACAGTATGAGAGAAAGGCATACACTTATGCGCGGCTAAATAAAACGCAAAAAAAAAAGTTTTGCATGAAATAATTCTCATACTAAGTACTTTTGCATGCACAGCAGCACAGAAACATGACAAAACAGTGACACAGCAAAGACGAACTGCTGCTCTTGCTGTTTTAAAAAGACACAAATGAAGATGCAGCTGTTTGTCTGCATTGCAGACAACCATATCCAAATCCATATCGATAGAAAACCATATCCATGCTGGCACATAAAACCTAAGGATGTTCCATATTGAATCTAGTTTCGTTATGTAACTATTTAGAGTATAGTAAATATTTATATCTATTTACTGAGGATTTGCACCATGTTTATTTGGACTTTATTTGGACTTTGACACATTATTTATTATTTTCTTATTTTTATTTGTTCATTGTAAGTGGTGTTGTTTATAGTAACTAAAAATATATTATTTGGAAAAAGTCACATTTGCTTCACTGTTCTATTATTTTGTAACATTTGTAACATACCGTATACCGCGAAACCGTCAAACCGTGGTATTGTTTTAGACGATTATCATACCGTGAAAAATTCATACCGTTACAACCCTATTTTCTCCTAAGAAATAAAACAATGTGCTAATCTCTTCCCTTTCCAATAATCAAGTAACATACAAGCAGTTTCTCTTGACCAAATCAATGATCACATGTTGTGGATGCACACAGCAGTCGCTCTCCTAGCAACCCATCCAGTCAAGCACTGCATGTCAATGTGAGTCACAAGAACAGCTGTTTAAAGTATGCAGCTCGTCCATTTGTGTAAAAGAGAGAAGTATTCAGAGCATGTTACTAATACCTTACACTTGGGCACTTGTCAGGTCCGCTTCTCTCCCTCCAGCTTTTGGCCCGATACTCTGCTTAATGCCATTTAAGCCTCCGTGACACCCACAAGCACAGTTACACTTTCAGAATTGTTGGTCTAACTCGGGATCAGACAGAGGGCTAATGTTAATCTCAGTAAACAAAGCTGTTTGGCTCTTGACTGACAAGTTTAATTGTAATCCTCTCGGACGCGGTCTGCTATGAAAGAAGCAATCAAACACGCTCTAATTGAAACGGACCAAAACAATCGGGACAGATGGAGGCTGTTGATTATTGATTAAAGCAACAGTGAGGTCATCAGGGTGGTTCAGGTAAGTATTGAAGTTGTGATAAATATGAATATATTAGGGATGCACTGATATTGAAATTAGACTTCTACCGATAACGCTTTAGATTTGAATGCTGATAGTAAATATATTATATACAGCATATAGATAATTTTGTCTGCATGATTGCAAAATTAAAAGGCGAACACATAGTGAACAGCTTATTTTATTTCAAAAATGTAACTTTCAAAGGCTAATTCTACTGCCTGACAATTAAAAAACCATAAATAAAGTAACCAGGTGACTAAACATTAACCAAAGTAAAATAAAACACTGAAATACTAAAACAGTGGTGTGAAATAAGCATGTGAAATGGATCAAACAACAGAAAAAATAAGTTTTTTTTTGCTTAAAAGGTAGCACTTTTTTTATAAGATTGATAATGATAATAAGGAAAAGATGACATTTATCTCCTTTCATCATTATGATCGCATAAATACAGTGCATCGCTAACATAGATATATAAATAAGAAACGTATAAGTGTGAGAAATGTTTTGAGTAAAGTTCATCATTAGCGATGTTTCATCCACTTATTTTTATGCACATTTTGGAAAACATATGTGCATAACTGAGTAGGATAAACTTTTTGTTCCATAAGGAAAGAGGCACATAAACTATGATGGAAATACCAAACAAATTCCAGTATGCACATAAAAAAAAAGTCATGTGATTTTGTTATACAAGATCATGTGATGACAAAATCGTGTGTGAATGAATAAACCAGCAGGTTGAGCACATTATAAACCATCTGAAATGTTGTTTTTGTCATTCTAAAACGCCTTAACCATGTCAGTATTAGTGTTATTATATTATTAATGACCTCCAGAATCAAGAGCATCTGTGCTCTGCATTTCACGCCTTCAAACGCCACCACACGTTCATTGCATGTCGCATTTGTCTTCTGAAGTTCAATATTTAATAAAGAAAATATTCACAAAGAATGTCCTACCGCAGCAAATTCTGTTTTTACTTTTGATATTTGGCGCAAGTTAATCAGGAAGTGACTAATGTAAGAATCAGTTCTTTGGTTTAAATCACGTTTAAACTTTGGGGATTCGAATCAAAGATTCGAACATGATTCACATAGAATTATTTAAAGCTTACACTTAACTTTAGTATTTGTCCAGCAAATAGAACGTTTAGTGTAAAGCAATTCTGTATTATATTATTACGTGGCCAACAATAACAATATAAAAACAGTATCTAATTATTTAATGAGCAAGGTAGCAGTATCTGAAGCTGAGGCATTAACTTATAAAGCACACAACACACCAACACGGATCTTAAAACGAAACAAAAGTTTATTGCTACTCTATAACACAAAGTACTAATCTACGTAAAACAAACAAATGCACATACATACACACACGCACAAGCAGTTTGAGGAGAGTTTTGGCTGAGTGGATTTAACTTCTAGCCTTTGCTAAGTTCTTAGCATTGCAACCTGAGAGAAACCATAAAAGCAGAGAATTTCGCTATTCTTTACTACTTAAACATAATTCACACCAGATTCAGTAATAGGTAAAAACCTTGTTTGTGCTACTTGCGTTCTGATGTAATTTTGGTTTCCTCGACTGGTCCAAAGGGAAATCCCGGCGAAGCTGATTGGTCAGCGTAGCAACTTCAGTGACGTGATGGAATTCCCTTGTCGGTGAAGAGGGGTTTCCTTAGTTGGTTGCTAGGGATACAGATGTTGGACGAAGCGGCGTTCGAAGTCCTTCCTGGGTTCCTGTAGTTATGATGAGTTTCAGAGTTTGGATGTGTTGACCCGATGGCTTGTTGTTGAAGCGGTTGCACAAGCAGATCGGGGGTCAAGCCAGCAGCAAGTGAAGGTCGCGGTCTGCTCCGTGATGTAACGAGGCTTCCGGCGAGGCGATGTAACGGCCACAGCACAAGAAGAGCGACGTCTGGGCAGCGACGGCGGTGACGACTGGCAAAGATGACCGGCAAAAGACAACGATGAAATTCCTTTGTTCAAAGTTTTATAGGCTTTGGTAGAGGCTGGGTCTACACAATGCTTGTCCAATCAGATAAGGTGCAGGGTGGAGTCACACCCCAATTCTGCCCTCTAGGAGGCCGGGTTGACACCTGGTGTGGGTGCTGCTTTGATAGCATAGTGGTTAAAATAAAGTCTTATAACGTCGACACTTTTCATAGTATGGTTTCTTCATATAAACCAATGCATTTGAAATGTTCCTAGCTTTCAATCGATACCAAACATGAAGTATTTCACAACATTCTGTAGATTTCATTTGTCACTGAGGGCTATTACTCAAGAACTATCTATAACAGTTTTGTTAAACACATGGAACAGGTACACACAAAAACCTACAGAAACATAAAGCAAACATACATTACTCAAATAAACACAGTTTTACTGTATGTCCATTAAACTTTGCAAGCGTTTCTGATCGCTTCTGTGTCTGCCTGAGAATGTGTATTCCTTGCAGACGCCAAAGGGCACGCGAACCAAAAGGTACTTCTCAAAAACCGGTTTGGTGGGTTTTTGATTGTAGAGCCTCTTATTGTTTTAAGGTGTAAAGTTAATTAACACGCAACTGTGATGTTGACTGGCTAGTCATCCTGTGGATTGCCTTTTGCTGGGTGCCTGTGAATTGCTTTGAAAATGAAATCAAAGCTCAGACATGTAGGCACCAACCAATCTTTTAAGGATAACATGGTCTATGGCTTGTTCGGTTCTGAAACGATCCGTTGACTCTCTACACTAATTTGTTCTCTTTGTTTAGCTTGTATGCAATAATCCTGTTTTGTTCATAAATTTAATTTGCATCTTTGGATAAAAACATAGCTGTTGTAACACTTATCGGTTGGTGGTATGATCAAAACTCATTATTCTTGTATTATTCTTTAATTTTCTTAATATAAGCTGTAATGGACTCTCATGTAAGTCAGGCATTAGGATTGAGGGGGAGGTTGCAGTTGGCAGAGTCACACAAGTGACTTACTGTTTAACTGAGGGATGTTATTGTACACAGAGTTATTCTGTACTCACATTCACAGTTTTCAGTTGATAATCCAAAACAGTTAACCTAAATCACAGGCTTACGAACACTGCTAGTTCAGCCACTTATTTTATATAATGCTTAAATCGTAAGATCGTTAAAATAAAAATTTAAAAAAACAACGGTTTTATTGGCTTTCAATTTATTTTGGAATAATGATTAGATATACTGTCATAATGTAGTTCCACTCAAACAATTTTTGTTGGTAGAATGTGAAATAATTAAGTTAACTTGATAATTTTTTTACAAATTTAAGTGAATTGAACATAAAACTATTAAATTGTTACCCCAATAATAAGAATTGTGTTGTTTCTGTTCATTTTAAATTAGTAGTTTGAACAAGCAACCAAATAATTTTTTGAGTGTAGTGACACAAATCTATTGTGGGGTGTGTTTCTGAAAACATCGTTAGCTAACTTAGGTTGCAAGTTCCGTCGTTACAAAACGTTTCCCAAATATATGTGTCGTTTACTTATATTTCAATTAATATGGAAAATGAGTGCACGTTTTTACCAAAACTAATATTCCACCCTGTTTAGAGCATCATTATGAACGTTTTACATAATAACTAACGTGGTTCAAATGATGAATCTGTGATAAAACAACTGCGGTTTTGGGAAACACTCCTCACTACATCGTTCTTTTCCCAAACAATGCACAATGATAGTTCAGCCGCAAGGTTGTTCGGGAAACACACCCCTGAGTGGTTGCCAGAATATTTCTATGCATTTCAGCAGGTTTTCCGTATTTATCATTTAAGGTGGGAACCTTCACTGGTCTCACGGTTCAGTTATGACTATTATGCCATCGATTTGGTTCAATTCAATATTTCGGTGCATTGACGATGCCTTTCCATACACAATTTTATATTTTACTTCTCATCACAACAATTCTTGTATTAAAATTAATAAATGTGTTTATATTTAGATATTATTTCTAATACAATTTTTCTCTTTAATGATAGATGCGGTTGAGAAAACTTGCTCTGCAGACAAAAGCTTGTGTCTGTATCCAGAAGTATCTCTGTATCAGCCGAGAGCAGAGAAAACGTTACCTTTTCTCTTCATGAACTCAATCATATTGACTGTCCAGCAAACACACACGCAGTAAAATGTGTAGAGTGTTTGCGTTAAGTAGTTGGAGTGTTTTATGCACTCGCGCTCGCCTCCCTCGTCATAGTAAGCTACCGCAATATAGCACATATAAGATTAATGACATCAGTACGCAATAACTGATATATTGCTGAACCGATACTGAATTGTCAACAATTAATTTTGACACCTCTATTTATCATATATATTTAGCTGATATTAAGTGAGTTACATTCTTAGCCAAATTATGCACATTTTTATCATATTAAAAAAAAATCCCAAAATGATTAGATATAATTTTTTGCATTGTGCGCCCTATTCAAGCACTTTATCACACACCACAGGAAATGTTTTTGAAAGCAACTCTGAAATGTTCTTTCATAGTGCTCCAGGTAATACGACTTGAGGTTATTCAATAGCCAACTTTCTTGAATAATTCTTAGAACTATTTATTTTTAGCCTGAGAGGAAACTGGAGGCTGGTAAACACTGACAGCATGCAATTAAACTGCTTGTTCTCTTCGGCAGAAACATTTTTTGTGTTAATAACAAAAAGTAGCATTACTTGTCATTGACAACTTTTTTTTTATAAATGACCTGCCAGAAAGTGGGACACATACAGCAATGAAATGTGGTCAGAATGAGGGATTGTTCAACACTGCACATTGATTATAAGCAACAGATGAGTGATTAATTGATTTAGATCGCGAGGCGTCTACTTTAATATGCATCTAATTTATGACATGACGCAAATGAGAAATACCCCCAAACTTCAATTGACATTAGGGCTAATTTGTGCAGCATCTGTGACCCTTTTTGAAGTACATTAATAACAGCTATATTTAACACAGTAGATAATTGATGTCTGCGCACTTCCTTATAAAGTGGTTTTAATCAGCAATTTGCATGCTTGACACAGGATTTTATTTCTCGACTCCAAATGGCTACAACACAAAATAGAGCTTGAAGTACAACATAATTAATATGCTGTCTGCATTATAACATACAAACCCACAACACTGCCCTATATAGCCACAAAGGAGCTTTTTTTCATTCAGAATAGCGCTAAGAGGTTGTATTCACACCATGCTGATGAGCATTAAATATAGTAATGTTTGTTTGTGTTTGTGTTGATGGTATATCTGCTGGCAGCAGGAATAATTATTCTGCATACGTTTACAGGACTGTTGAAGGAAAAAAAATCAAATAGAGGAAAGGGATTTGCTTAAAAAGCCCACATACTATACAGATTTATGAATGAATTATGTAAGAAAATGCAATATACGATTACTTAACTCTTTGGATGGTTAAAAAACACTGTATTGTAAGTATACAAAATATTTCAATCCATTATACAGATTTTTATTTATTTTTTCTGATGGAATTGACTTCACTAGTACTGAACACAATACATTAATTTACACAATACATTAGTAATTTGCACTAAGACTGCACAAGTGGTCAAATTTGATACATCACAGCACACAACATGTTTCAACAGTGATGTAGACCACAATTAATTTGATTTATGCTAAAACGAACATTCAGTAACAGACCATTAACTGGAGTAACGGTAAATGTCCAAAGACAACAATCTGTATAAGCGACTGATTTGAAATGGATGTCACTGAAAATAGGTCATATACAATACTGTACATGCAATACGCTTATTTCACGCGGCCGCCATTTTAAAGAACCAAAGCGAGGCTGCGGTGGGAAGAAACCCGGAAGTATCGGACCAGCACTGTAAACATTGCAGCAACATGCTGTGTACTACAAACCTCCAGCTGTTGCCGAGATTTCAAAATGCAGAAATGGTGTAGCCATCACTTTAATATTATTCAGTAAGTTTATTTTAAACAATAAAAGCAATTTAGCATCAAACAAGATCACAATCTCTGTGATACGCTTAAGTGTCCTCCTAGGCTGCAGTTCATGGCACTAGTTAAACACCGTGAGGACGCTTTCCTGCTTCAGCCTATGTAACCCGGTGAGTGATAAAACACTGCAGTCCTCTGTAGCACACCCTCGTGTTGTCTGTAATAGTGTTGTCCTGCTACTGAAGTTTTAAACCCAGCTATTTCCCGATAACATGGAAGCGCTGCTGAGCGCGGATGACTCGACTGATCTTCACGGCTTCTCGCTTCAGTCTTCGTGTATCTGTGTTTGGTTTGCGCTCAGTTTACCGCTCTTCACCCAGTGCAAACACAGACTGGAGTGCGAAGCAGCCGTCAAGATCAGTCGAGTCATCAAGCAGATCGATCGCCTCGTCTGTAATCAACAGTGCCTTAAATGTTAGCATGAAATTGCCGGTTTTTCTTTTAATTCAGTATCGTGACAAGTTTAATATAGTAAAAGAATCAGTTTATTAACTTGAGTTTGATAAATGGCATCTAAAACGTGTGTTTGGGAAAGAAAATGTTAGCTAACTAGTGCCATTTCCCTTAACTTAAGCTGAAAAAGAGCTCTGATATCCCTTTTTACATTAGCCATTCATTCAGAACGGACCTTCGGGTCACCCGGAAGGCAGAGAAATGATAAATTTGTTTCACTTTATCTTCTCTGATAAGATATATAGCCAGTTACAGAACATTCCTATGTGACTCCCAATGATACTTCCAGATTTCTTCCCACCGCAGCCTCGATTTCGCTTTTGAAAATGGCGGCCGCGTGAAATCAGTCAATGTGCTTGCCTTGGATTTTAATTACAGTACGTTGAACTTAAGTGTTCACTAAAGTCATTATATGCATATTTACTAAAGAGCCCTTTCATGGTTTTTTTGAAAATGACCTTACAGGCAGTGTGTAACACAACTCTAAGTGAAGTGAAATATCCAGTTAAGGCTTGAATCTGAAAATGAGCTGTGTTTAATACTACTGATTCACCTATAAAAGAGTTGACTTAGAGTGGTTCAAATGAATCGTCAGGGTAACGAACCTTTAGCCACGTCAGCGTGACCTCAATTCGGAACTCAAGCCCTGCACATTTGTTGCGCGCGCAAAACTAGGAAAATTAAAAACCCCACCCACAAACACTGTAGAAAGAAAAAGAGAAAAATGAACACTGTAGAAGTTACCGGTTGAATCATGTCGTGTGTGAGGGAAAGTTAGTGTTATTTTCACTACCCAAAAATGAGGCCGTGAAGAGTCAGTAGTTGAAGTTTATTTTTGCAAAAATACCTAAGCATTATAGCCCCATCCTTGTGCTGTCTTACCGTCATTTTTCTGACATGTGCTTCAGCAATCTGCATGCTTACAGCGGGAGTTTTGTCTGCTGTTTTTAAAGGAAGGATCAGAAAAGACTATTGATGTATGGGATTTTGTCAGAGCTTGACAGGAATTTTACAGTACACAGTTCATGGACCAGTTCCTTTCTCCATTTCACAAGTGTAAGTAACGCAAGTGTGATTGAAAAGTTTGCCTCCTTGCTTTCTCTAGCATGCAAATGATGTATTTTAATTGTGTTTTATTACTCGTAACAACTTGTACTGTATCTGGTTAACTCTTTACATTCTCATATCGTGTCTAAAACCATGTTGAAAACGTGACACATGACGCTTTGTTTACAGATTTAAATGCATTTGTGAGCTCGCAATCCTCTGCCATTTGTCATTGCTATGGCTATCGGCAGCTGTTGCTATACATGAGGCAGTCAAATTTCAAAATAGTTCAGCTTTTGCCACTGTGTGGATTAATACTAAATGTATGTCATGGTTAAGAATGGAGCAATATGCTGGAGTTTAACTGCATTGCTTTAATGCTCTACTGCATTGGGCTCATACATACACTCTGCACTCTGACTACTTCAAAATTGTCGATAAGCCATGGTGGGCGATTCTCTCAGTTCCGCCCTGAATATAGTCGACCAATCACAGACTGGGTCATCGGACCAATCAGCTCTGATTAGCGTCGCATCGGACCAATCCGCTCTGATTAGCGTCAAACTAAGGAGGGGTTTGGGAACAAATGGATCGTTGAACGAATCATATTGGTGTCGCTGGTATAATTAGATTAAAATAGATGGATATTATAAGACAATGAAAGTGTTTTTTTGACTTTGCATGCATGTCGATAAAGACCCCCAAAACCATAATGCATATTACTGCACAATAGGGGCACTTCAAAAAAAACTAACTGAATAAATAGGCACCAAAGGATTAATGTTACAGTCATATGTTTATGCCTGTATGTTTTGCTTGTGTGCGCTCTCTCTCTCTCTCGCTCTTTCTCGCGCTTTCTCTCTCTCTTGCTTGCTTCCTCCCTCTCTCTCTCTCTGTTTGTCAGTTTTCAGAATCACCCACTCCAGTATCCCATTCATCCATGAAGACGTCAATCTCAATTCCACCCTGTAACGCCATCACCTTTGCTACCAATCAGGACAGGAGCTCAAAGTTTAAAGGGACGCTCGTTCTGCTCTGCTCTGTCTTGCTTGCTTAGTATTTGCTTGCTTTGTGTGTGTGTTTTGGCTTGTTGTTATGTGCTATGATGTTGATGTCAACTTAGAGTTTTGATTTTGATCTAGTTCTTGTGTTGATCGCTGTTACCGTCTTGTATGTGACCATTCCCTGATCTCTGGTGTCAGCACTGCTCTGCTCTGCTCTGGGATTCGAGGAGTTTAGATGTCACGTGACATACACCTCGCATCACACAGTAAAGCCACTGTCTAAACACACTAGTTTAGAAGTGAGCGCCACCCGCTGTAAGTTTTTTTCTGTATTTTTGGTTAGAAGAGTAGTTTTAGTTATAGTGTGAAAACGCTAAAGATGTTTTGTTTGTTTATTTTCTATAAGATAGTTTAGAGCACAGGTGTCAAACTCGGTTCCAAAAGGGCCACAGCTCTGCACAGTTTAGTTCCAACCCTAATTAAACACACCTGATCAAACTAATTGAGTCCTTCAGGCTTATTTGAAACCTACAGGAAAGTGTGTTGGAGTAGGGTTGGAACTAAACTGTGCAGGGCTTCGGCCCTTTTGGAACTGAGTTCCACAGCACATGAACGAGCACATGTCACTCCGCTGCTAGTCCGTTTGCACTGGCTGCCAGTTGCTGCTCGCATCAAATTCAAAGCTCTGATGTTTGCCTACAAAGTGACTTCTGGCCTTGCTCCTTCTTATCTGCTCTCACTTCTGCAGATCTATGTGGCCTCCAGAAACTTGCGTTCTGTGAATGAATGTCGCCTCGTGGTTCCATCCCAAAGATGGAAGAAATCACTTTCGCTCACGCTCACGCTCACGCTCAATCTGCCTAGTTGGTGGAATGAACTCCCTAACTGCATCAGAACAGCAGAGTCACTCGCTACTTTCAAGAAACGACTAAAAACTCAACTATTTAGTCTCCACTTCACTTCCTAATCTGCAATTGCCTCTCTGAATATCACACTAACTGTATCCAAAAAAAAATAAAAAAAATACTAATACTACTAATACTTCCCTTCTTAGACTTTACAGACCTGAAACTTGCCTATAGCACTTATTCATTGTTGCTCTTAGTTGTGTAAATTGCTTCCTTGTCCTCATTTGTAAGTCGCTTTGGATAAAAGCGTCCGCTAAATGACTAAATGTAAATGTAAATGTAAATGAGTTTGACACCTCTGGTTTTGAGGGTAAATATTGGCTAGATTTAGGGTTTTTGTTATATTGCTTTCATTTATTTGGTACCCCTTAATTCTTGCTTCCCCCATCCATAATATACATTAATTGATTTATTTTATTTTGTGAGATCTTGTAAATAATTTTTTTTGCTGTTTGACTTCTTTTCACTTTTGTAAATAAATTCACTTATTTTTGCAGCATTTTGGTTGTCATTTTGCTATTTTGCCACCAACTCGCCACAAAATTATCATATCAAATGTTACCTCTTTAATTGTCGTAACAATTAACAACTCCAATTTTAAACACAATTTATCAAAAAAAAAAAAAAAAAGGTAGGGCATCAAGATTTGAAAGTGCTAAACCTGAAAAGTGTTTATGAAAAGTACTGATAGAGATCACAGACTGTACTGCACCAACACAAACAGTATCAAGTGTATATATTTTTAGAATATCAATATAGTTGGCGTTGCTGTTAACAATGAAGTTCATGCTTTAGTCATAATATTTACCCTTCAAGCTGGCAAATCATTTTATATAATGTTAGGTATTGTTCCGACAACCTGTAATATAACAAGCCAGCAAGCAAGCTTTTAAGATTACAGTTCAAACCAAATGAGTATTTGATTTTTCTCAGAAATCTCATTTCAATTTTCTTTCCAGATTTCAGTAACACCCACGTCCACCTAACAACTTACTAGTTTAGAAATTGAGTTGCCTGTAGTAAAATAAAATGACACTAGGAAAAAGTACTGAACAAAGACAGAAAGGGAGGTGTAAAAAGCTGTATATGCTAAACTATACTATACTTCTATACTACTGTATAGCATATTTTTTCTAGATTTCTATATACATATAAACAGCTTTATATCTATTATTACTCAACATTAAGATGACAAAGTTACACAAATTTAAAAATGATAACTAGCAGCAGCAATATCTTGTCTTTAGTCTTACACATGCTTTAACATATTTAAATGGTAAATAT